>NC_056725.1:1492373142-1492493142 GCF_019279795.1 Protopterus annectens | reverse complement strand
TCTTCGCAAAATGCCTCCTTTACAGAGTGTTTCTTGAACTGTAAAGAGCTGCCTAGTAAGGTCCTGCCATTCTGATGACATTTCAGTGTGCTGTACGCAGTTATTCGCAAAGTGCAACTACTTCAAAATGTTATTGAGTTTTGGGCAAGAGAGGTCCAGTTTATTCACATTGTGCAGTTATTTGATATGTTTCTTACACTAAGAGGTGATTTATTGCAAAACAATATTACAAGAATATTGCAGTGTCCGAGAGTTTATTTCACTCGCATAGTAAAGTTCTTTGAGATGTTTCTTAAAATGATAAATGACTTTGGCATAATGATGATAAATGCCTTTAGCATTTAGCCTTCCAAACAATATTACAAGAGTGTTAAACTGCCCGAGAAGTTTATTTTGCAAAGTCCAGTTATTCAAAGGCATGACAAGTTTGTTCATTAACATTATTTCAAAAAGCCCAAAAGAAATAAATTCAGAAGTTCAAAGACATTGGACAAAGTTACAAATATTGGCATAAGTTTCTGGCATATGTGCATGAGTGTGTGTTTGTGTTTATTTGCAGAACTCTTCGCTGCTATGTGTTAATATGGCAGATGGAGTTCAGAAACCCCTACCACTTCTGTTTGATCAGAATATTGCAGGGAATTGGAGAATATTTGAGCAAGAATACAATATTTTTATACAAGCAGCTTATGCAGATAGAGATGCATGCACCAGGGCATTCATTTTGCTATACATAGCTAGGTCAGAGGCCATAGAAAGAGAGCATTCATTTGTGTATGCACCTGCAGTATATGAAGGAGAAGGTGAAAATCATCATATTGTTGTACAGGCTGAATCAAGGGAGGACCCAGAGTGTGTGAAGTGCAAGTTCAGAGAAATGTTACAACTTGTTGTTCTGTGTAGTCCAAAGATCATTGCTATCTTTATTGGATCTCAAAGATAGTTTAAGAATGAATCTGCTTTCTTTTGCTAAAGAACTTCATCATGTAAGTGCATTTCTGAGTTCTAATTTTTCTGAAGCCATTTTCTCAGAGTATGCTGATGTTTTCGATGACAAGTTTGGCAAACTTCCAGTTGTGTATTCCATGAAGTTAGATCCAGAGGTCAATCCTGTAGTCAGACCAGCAAGAAGAGTTCCGATAGCTATGCAGGACAAAGTTAAAACTCAGTTGGATAAAATGGTCCATCAAGATGTGATTTGTCCAGTCACAGAACCAACTGAATGGGTATTGTCTTTGGTAGTAGCTCACAAAAAAGGCTCAGGTGAAATCAGAAAATGTAGTGACCCAAAAGATATGAACAAAGCATTAAAGAGACCGCATCATCCAATGCGCACAGTCGAAGAGGTTGCAGTTTCAATACCAAATGCCACTGTTTTCTCTGTCTTGGATGCAGAGAGTTCATTTTGACAAGTGATGCTTGATTACAAATCCTCATTTCTAACTACTTTTGGTACTCCATGTGGCAGATACCGATTCCTAAGAATGCCATTTGGAATAAATTCTGCAAGTGAAGTCTTTCAGCATGCAGTGGAGCAAATTTTTTCAGGTTATCCTTGTGCCATAATAGTAGATGATATATTGGTTGGAGGCAGTGGTGAAGCAGAGCATGATATTTCTAGATAGAGCACGTGAAGTAAACTTGAAGCTCAATCCTCTGAAGTGCAAATTCAGACTTCCAGAAGTTACATACAAGACAGGACAATTGTTCATGAGTACAGGCTTGTGACCAAACCCAACTAAGCAAACAGCTATTCTTAAGATGTCAGCACCAGATAATGTACAAGCTCTACAACATTTTCTAGACATGGTCAACTATTTAGGCAAGTTTATGCCAGACTTCAGTGAGCTGACAGTGCCTTTAAGAGAGCTAACATACAAAAATGTTGTATGGTTATGATTGGGGCAGCACCAGAAGGCACTTGAAGACCTTAAGCAGAAAATTGCCACCCCACCTACATTAAGATACTATGCTGTAAACATTTGATCTTGGCATAGTTATACTTCAAGAGAGCAGACCAGTAGCCTATGCATCTAGAACATTAATCCAAACTGAGATGCAGTATGCTCAGACTGAGAAACAGCTTTTGGCAATAGTATTTGCATGTTCTAAGTTTCATGATTATATTTATGGTCGAGTTATTCAGACTGAGACTGACCATCAACCTCTAGTTACTATTTTAAAGAAGCCTATGTATTCCACTCCAGTGAGATTGCAAAGAACAATGCTTAAATTGCAAAAATAAAATTTCAAAATGGTCTACACAAAAGGCAAATTGCTTTATTTGGCTGATGCCTTATCCAGATCACCCAGAAATACAACAGAACATCTTGATGCAGAGAACATTGACTTTGATGTGATAGCAGTGCATAATATTTCTACTACTAGACTTGATGAGTTGAGAGAACACAGTCAAATCAATCCAATTTTGCAGAAGCGCACACCCTGCATTAATGTTTGATGGCCGACAAAGCAATCTAGTGTACCACCCAAAGTGCAAACCTACTTTCCCTACAGAGACGAATTGTTGGAAGATGGCATTGTTTTCAAAGATCCTAAAATTGTTGTTCCTGTTTCCTTACAACAAGAATATATACAAATTTTGCATTGTGGTCATCCAGGTTCCATATCCACTAAGAAAAGAGCGAGAAAATTAATATTTGGCCTTCATTGCCAAAATACATTGTTAAATACTTTCACCTTGTTCAGTATGCAATAGTACTAGACCACATTTGCAAAGAGAACCACTTCAGCTAAGTCCAGTTCCTGAACTACCATGGTCAATAGTTGCAGCTATTATCTTTTGAGTGGAACAATCAACAGTACTTAGTTTTGGTAGACTCTTATTTGAACTGGTTTGAGATTGATCTACTACCTAACCTAACATTCACTGCTTTTATTAATAAGCTGAAATGTCATTTCTCAGTTCATGGTAGTCCACACAAACTTCTTTCTGACAAAGTTACTAGCCATTTTTTTTTTTTAATTTGCAAATGACTGGGACTTTGTACACGTCACTAGTAGTTCTAAATATCCTCAGTCAAATGGTCTAGCTGAATGTGCAGTACAGAGTGCAAAGCAAATATTTGAAAGGTCAAAATGTGACAATACTGATGTGTTCTTAAATTAGCTTAATCTCAGAAACATACCTTGTGCCGATATTCTTGGCTCACCTGCTCAAAGACTGTTTTCCAGACAAACTAGAAGTATGCTACCCATTACTTCCAGTTTATTGAAGACTAAACCTAAGAACGGTAAAACCATCAAGGCTCAATTGTTTAAGAAGCGTAAAATTCAGAAATCTATTTACGACAGACTGAGCAGATTGCTTCATCCGTTGAGGGAAGGAAAAACGGTACAAATCCAGACAACGAAAGAGTTTGATCAAACTGGACAGATTACAGGCATCAGTACCAAGCCAAAATCAGACTTGGTAGATTCAGAAGATGTAGAATATAGGAGGAACTGCAAACATCTTCTTCCTGTATCAGAATCATCCTCACCATCACAACATTGTTTCTGTGATACAAACTTCAAATCTGAGAATGAATCAGACACTGTTTCCATACCAGAACATGTTCAAAATTCTAATTCCATTTCAGAAAATGTTCCAGACATTCCACAGGTCAAGCATTTTGCAGAGACAGTTCCAGTTTCTAAATTTAATTCCCAATTTTATGTCACATGATATGGGCGAGTATCATAGCCAAGTTTGAAATATTCAGCAATGTGGACTTGATTTATATATATATATATATATATATATATATATATATATATATATATATATATATATGTGTGTGTGTGTGTGTGTGTGTGTGTGTGTGTACTTAGTTTTGTATAATGCATAACTAAGAATTACCTATGATTTCTGCATGCTAAATAGACTTAATGTTGGTGTTTGTAGATCCACTGATTTTGTGAAAAAATAGGAGGTCAAATAGACAGGTCATTCACAGCTCGAAAAGTGAGGCACACATCACCTCACACCAACCTGCAGCCTACTGAATGTAAGGAGCATTGCACTAATCTTTAAGGGTAGTTGAAGGTTTTAGCTTATTAACATCTTGGTTAGAATCTTTAAGCCTTTCCTATTGAGTGATTTGCTTGGATTTTTATATACCAAAGGGAGCACTGTATTAAATGATGGGTCTGAGAAAAGAAGAGTACAGTTATAGAATGACTTCTTTAGATCTTGAAGACATTCCCTTGGAAATTAACTAGGGCAGATAACAGAATTTCCTGACTTTGGTGGAATCATGATGATCAAAGAAGAGAAAGCCATTCATGTAAGTAACTAGGTCTCATATGACTGCATCTGCCTGAAGAGTAGCATCATTTGTAATATAAGGGGTTAGAACAGCCTTTCTCCCAAATGCTACTATTCTGCACATTTTTTTCATTCAGATGGAAACTGCTTATGATATACCATGTATGTGCATATCCCAGCCCTTGCAGGACCTGTTTTGTATTAGTAGATGAGTGGAAAACAGTGTCCAGTTTTCAGTCAGCAGTAAACTTGGTCAATCACAATATCCCATAGTTAGGAAATACTTCTACAACTCTTCTTATATTTAATACCCTACAGGTTTGCTGGGATAGGTTCATAGGTAAATACTAGGCTAGCTGCCATGAAGGGCCATTTTAAGCCTAGCTCATAACCTAATGTCAGAATCAAACTCTGATTCTTGTATCTATGAGGTGAAGACTTTAACCATTGTGTCAAACCCACCCCTTCTGTCTTCTTTTCTGAGCTATGAAAGACCCACTCCTATTTGCCCTCCTATTTCTTTCCTAAATGACTGGATCTATAAACAACTCACACTAAGGACCTAAATTTACACCAACAAATAAATAAGAAGTGTAAGAGGCATAGTTTCTTAACACAATGCATTCTGAACCTATGGAATAAATTAGCTCTATGGGTCAAAGTCCTTTGGCTACCTTTAAGGCTAGTTTTGATGACTGGATGGCTAGACACAAATGTACACCACTGTTATCATGTACAGCTCTACTCAATTTGTGAGGTGAATACTATTAAGTGTTAGAAAAGGGTCTTCTCAAATGTGTATGTGGCTAGACATCTTATGGCCCCAGTGATCAGTTGCTGAATATGTCCCTGTGTTCCTGAATGCATGCACCATATTAGAGACATTAGTTAAGTGACTTTTTATTTATTGTTTACTTTGTGTAGAATTTTCATTGAATTAAAAACAGTCATTGTGAATGAGAGGCACACATCATGGCATCACAGCAGTGGAATTATGGAAATATTGTTTACTTAATTATTTGGGTCTATATTAAAACTTGAATGTTTACTTACCCGAACACCTAAATACTGACATGTCCTCATCGAATCGCGAAAACATCGATCGTCTTGAAGCACAAAATCCAAAACACCGATTCGTCATGGTTGGCCCTTCTGCGGTATAGCTCCGTAAGGTAAGTGTGCAATAATTACTGACCTTAGGGTTAGGGTCGATAAGTGCATAGATGGCAATGTATGTTAGATTTAGTGTAGGGTTAGAAGTAGGGTTTTATTAAGTGTATGTGTGCAGATTATTTAGTTTGGGCATAGCTTTTTAAGTTAAGTGTGTGATAGTTACGGAGCTTAGGGTTAGGGTGTGGGTTAAGTTAAGTGCATACTTAGTGGTATATGAAAGATTTAGTGTAGGGTTAGTAGTAGGGTTTAGTTTAGGGTTAGAAGTAGGGTTTTGGTTAGTGTATGTATGTGGTTTATTTAGTTTGTGTAGGTAGTATGTAGCAGGTGTTGGGATGGGACAACTATGATATTTCGAGCTTTTGAATTTCGCGGTTTAGGGCGTCTGGTGTATTTGCGATTCACGGAATATGTGTCAGCGTTTAGGTGTTCGGGTAAGTAAACTTTCGAGATTTTGATATAGACCCAATTATTTTATCATAACTGGCTTCAATGGAGTGAAATGAAGGCATATATGACCCAATGCTAATAATGAATGTTGCATTTAGAAATATAAAAATGTACCAATCAATAATGATAACAGACTTTACTGTCAGGTACATGTGCATGGTACAACTCTCTCTCAAAAATATAGCAGCGTTGGTTCAAGCACAAAAGGGGCCACCCACATCTAGTCCGGAACTAGAATTATAACTTGTGGTGAAATAGCCTGCATCTTGTAAAGGAATAGCAAGGTAGGCTGTGTACCCATTAAATCCATGACATCTGTGCCAGCAGTTCATTGCTTTCCTGTTTTATACAGCAAAACTATGTATCATAAGAGTAGACTATATTGATTTAGCTAACTATTTTTATCTTTATTGTTTTAAATTTTCTATTTTCACTTCAAGCATATTACTGTTGACTTGAAACTTACATAAATGTTAATCTTTATTTAACTATGTCAGGAAGTTAAGAACTGACACACATCAAATTTGATAGCTAGTCCACAATAATACTCACTGTCTGACCTGAAGAAGGTGACTAACATCCTGGTGGACTGATTTAGTGGAAGTTTTACTCCATATTGCACAAACTCCGTGATCCCTTGTAATTACTTTTCAGCCATTCAGAGACTAAGAACACTTCCTCCATGGCCCCTGATAATGTACTGGGTTGCCTGTTTGTCAGTGTCAGGTATGACCTATCTGAACCCCTGTTCCACCCTTTTAATCTAGGCCTGTCTACTGGTTGCATTGCAGAAGCCTAGAAACAACCATTTTAATGTCATTATACAACCATAGACCTTGGTAACCACAGGTCTATTAGTCTCACAAGCCTCATATGTAAAGCTATAGAACATATTATCTCAGACCTCATTAATGTGGATATTAAAATTCTCTTAACTCTGGATCCTCATTACATCTTTAACCTCATTAATTTATTTGACAAACTAACCAAAGCAACATATTGTGGTTATGCAGTACATACATATCTGAACCTAACTAGGGCTCTTGATCCTATTCCCTATCCCAGAATTATTGACAGATTTGTAAATCTGAATATAAATCCTTATGTTGTGCAGTGGATAGCTAACTTGTTGTCTGACAAGACCCATGTTTTTAGAATTGCAGAAGACACATCAGAAGCAAAACATTTGCCACTGGTGTACCACAAGGCTCGGTGTTGTTCCCACTCCTATTTGACATCTACTGTTTTTTTAAGACTCACAGGTCAATACTGTTTTCTTATGGTAAGCTAAGGCTGTGGACAACTTTACGTTGGGGATTGTTATTTGATCTTCCACTTATTCAGAATTACCTCAACATGGCTTAGACCTTGTCAACAACTTGTGAAGGGACAATGGCCTCAAATGAGACAAAATGTTATTTTGGAAAGCAAATCATTTTCACACAATGTGTTAGTGACACATCCTTCCAAGCAGACAGTTTTGTTAGGGATCTAGTCATTTGTGATGACAACCCATATATTATAGATTCATAGATATCCCAAGGGCACTTTGTCTGATGACCATTCTTGCCTTATCAGTACCCTTCCTCAGACACTACCTCCTTTCTTCAAAAGGGCCATCCTGGTAAATCCAGGGGTAAATTTGTGAATACCCATCCAGTCATCTGGTTTATGTCTAAAGAAAGATAATGGGTTACAATGCTTAATTTGCGGGATAATGTTTATTCCAAAGGTTTGAGATTTACAGAATTCTAAACCACCATTGTGTTTTATTTATCTGTCACTGAATATTTAAGTCCCTTGGTCTATTATTGCTGGAGATGCTGGACTGTGAAGAAACATGAGGTCCAGTACAACTGAATCTGTAATGGAGCAGTAAGGGAGACAGATATTTCCCCTTAAAAGTCTGTAAGATACAGAATAAAAGGATAGAGCTTACAGACTCTTATGATAGCTTTGGAACTTTAGGCCTGTGACCTTTTTGTTTGGACATCCTTGGATCTAATTATTTGATATGTTTAATCAGATATGTCCCAACAGAGGGCATTGCACTTGATAACTGGCCTGATCAATGCTGAGTATAAGGGGGTGATTACTTTTTTAGACCTGTTTAGACCTTGATGATACTCCTTTGGCAATTAACTTTGCAAAATAAAAGGATTTCCTGAAATCCATTAGTATGTGATGGTCCAAAATGAGTGAGGTATCAGTACAGTACCTAAGTGCCTAACTACGTTTTCATTTTTAACAAAAGTGATGATACTACATTTTTAGTATTTAGTGTGAGCTCATTTTTAGTAAACTAATAGCATACTAGGGAAAGTTCATTCTGGAGAGTTTGGATGTGTTAGGGAGACATAACAACCCCAGGTTTGCAATCATATGCAGACTTTGTTAGCCAGAGGTATCGGCTCTCCACTTGGATGTCAAAGAAGTAAATACCAAAAATAAAAGGTCTCAGCACAGAGGCCTGAGGGACACCACTGGTCACTTTCATACTTTCTGATAAACCACCTGTATCTTTCAGCCAGTTTGCTATCCATCTTACCCCATATGACTATGATGCGAGAATGAGGAAAGGTGTCAGAGGTCTTAGGTCAAAATACACCTCATACACCATATGTCTACCATTTATAAGCCTCATAACCCTTTCTAAGAAATTTAACATACTGAATATACAGGATCCTCCTTTTACAAAACCAGACTGTTGGGGGTCAAGTCTAATAAGACTGTTGAAATCACAGTTTATGAGGTCGGTTATAATATGTTCCATGGCTTTGCAGTCAGGGCTTATAAGGCTGATAGGTCTGTAATTACGCAGGTCAGTTGTAAGGCCATCCTTATGATGGGACAACATCACTGCTGTGCGCCACTCATCTCAAACAGTATGAGGAGTGTCTGTAACAGCATGTTTAACACTATTAATTTACCAACCAGGTGTATTATCAGATCCAAGAGACGAAGTATTTTGGTTGTGGTTAGTACTTTCAATAAATTATCTTAAGAAATAATAATTGTGGGAGTAAAGGATTCAGAAATGTGGGGGCTTTCTGAATTAAGTGCAAAAATAGCACTAAATTTGTTTGCAAGTATACTGGCAATGTCATTTGGGTCAGAAACGGAGGCCTCATTATGAATAAGTTCAGGCAACATAGGGTATTTTTTTTCTAACATAGCTATCTTTGGCTTTACAGTCAGGCCTACATTCATGTGTTCATTTAGTAGATAATTTTCTTCAGTTTTTTAAATACGTTTTATATTATCATTAAAATATGGGTTTTGGATTCGATAGATAACGTAAGGAGTTTCTTTCTTTTGTTGTATATTTTATTTGTTGTGTTGGACCACCAGGGCAGCTTGTTCTTGAATTCCCCATGCTACATGGTTCTGATAAGGGACTGCTAGCTCTATGCATTTTTTCCAAATATGTGTAGAATTCCTTAGTGAATCTTTCTGCTGTGTTAAGATCTGTGGAGGTGCTGCCATGTGTGAATGTTGATATCTTGTTGCACAGTATGCTGAGGTTGGTAGGTTTTACCTCAATTTAAAGTGAAAGAATATCAACTACAAGAAACATAAAATGAACACATAATTATGTTTTTTTTTTTTTAGACATACTTTATTAAATCCTGAGTATACATTTTTATTTATGATTATTGAAAAAAAATACCTGACAATGAAAGAGGGGGGCCTATTAGCTTGAGACTCGAAGAAAAATAAGTTTTATGGCAGTTGAAATTTAATGCTTCAGTTCCGCCAGGTCTTAATGATGTAATCTCTATCAAAAGCATTCTAAAACTGAAAGCTTTAGTTAGATAGGTAACATATATTATATTATATATTTTATAGGAAATTAATTTAATATAATAATTATGTGTTTGTTTTATGTTTCTTGTAGTTTGTTCTTTCACTTTAAATTGAGGTAAGGTAGCTTTAGGAAAGGATGTCATTTTTTTAAATTATTTAACGGCTGATTATTTGTATGTGAATTGTCTGAAGAAGTTTACATATTTTTAGTAAACGAAAGCGCTAACATACCTATTGGTGTTCTAGCATCGTGCTTTTCTTTTTTAATTTCATAAGATTCAGTAACTTTGCAGACATGGGTGGTTTCAAATGTAGGAGTGCCTCAAGATCTGGCAATTTATTGTTTACAGTTCTGTCATTAAGAAGAGCCACTTTAATGTAATCTCAGTCTTATTTTGGAATGGTATAGTAATTACTTCAGGATGGCCATTAACCAGCCTTTGCCTTAAAAGACAATGGGGGCAGCAAAGGCTTCGGCAAGTATGTGAAAGCCCTGAACCAACAGATGCAGGCTATCCTTTACAAAGCAAACTGTACTGTAAGACATTTTATCCCATGCTGATACATGGGAAGGACACCAGCTATTTAGCCAATTATTGAAGCCAATTATCTTTTCTTTGTAACTTGCATCATTCAGGGGGAAGGAAGGAAGGAAGGAAGAAGGGAAGGATTACACTTGGGACCAGTGTCTTACTTTGCATTTCTAACATGACTGGAAAGTTTTGACATGTCTCTGTAGATCCCTAAGGGTTCTTCTTCTCAAGGCATTCACTCCCACATGCACCAATACCATTTCATTGCCCCTTATTATTCCTTATCATTTGACCATGATCTCTCCTCAGTAGTCCAGACTACCTTCCTATAGAGTCATGTAATTTCCATAAAATTCTTAACAAGATCTAAAAACGTCTTAATTCTTCTTTACTCAAACCTCATCCAATGCTTCATTGAATATAATGCACATTTGCCATGTTTGTCTAAACATATTACTCAGTTTAAGAAACTTCAGGAATTAAGAACAAAAAATATCAGTGGCCTCAAAAATCTTAGTTATCAGGACAGACTGGTAACAATATCTGTACACAGTCTCTTACAAACTTCTCTGTGAAGATCTGTGTTTAGCCTTTTGAGCCTATTCCTTCACAGATAGAATGTTAGCTCAAATATTCAATTAAAGGATCTTAACATTCACAGGAGATAAATAGGACATGTTGGCATAACAGACTCATATCCCAGTGTATCCCACAGCTCTCTGTATCAATCAGAGTTACACACTTGCAATCTTACCGATACGCCTTCTTGAGACTTGAGGGAAGTACTGAATAGAGGTTTTGGCTAGGCTTATAATGGTCAGCAGACTGAATGACTAGTACTTATTAAGTTATGAACCTACAAACCTTGGATTCAGAACTCTCTTCAAAGTCTGTAGACTGTACCCAGCATGCTGTCAGTTCTAACACCTATCAGAGCCAGATCATCATCAAATGTGCCCCTAGGCAGGGTAATGGATCATGCCCCCCCCCCCCAGCAGTCCCTTTCCAGCAATTCCAGTGGCCCATTACTTGGCTATTTCTCTCCAGTTACCATCTGTTCAAACCTGTCAGTGTGCATACTATTTTCTTGTTTAGGTCTATAATGATTAGAGTTATTTAAGACTTTTATTTAAAATTTTATAGTACAAACACTGATAGCCATTCGGTAATCAAAACAATGCAATCTGACAAGGAAAGCAGACTTATGAACAGAAGCTTATCTGCCGTTGAAACTCACATTGATTGAAATGACATAGAAAAAGACATTCAAAGAAATTGAATCTGGCCAGTGGTGGATTAAGTTTACATTTGTGCTGTATTCACACCATAAGCCCCTTTCACTCATTTATGATCATACATACATGCATGTGTTCTTTGATGCATCGTACTAATTGTATTAAATTATATTTCTTGTATAATACAGCATCAATAGTTAGTGTGTTTTAAATTTGCAGATTTGAACATTTTTCCAGTAACCAATGAAACAAAATGTATAAACCAATAATGACAGAAGTACCCATTACAGAACATTTCAACCACAAAAGGTCACTCAACCTTCTGTCATTGCAATCCACCAATATCAGTGAATACACAGTCTCTGCAGAAGTAAAAGTCATCTGAATAATTCCACATTAAAGAGATCTATAACTAATGAAGAGGTTGCTGCTAACAAGCATTTTAGTGTTTTATATAGAAATTCGGTGCCTGCTGCTCTTAAATCGCCAGTGTTACATTTTAAAAATGGTAAGCTGATAATATTGCAAAAGTGAATAGTTGTCAAACTGACAACAGGTTCATAGGTACTAGGTATCCCATCAAAGAAGTACACAGTCAAGCGTGCAGCACCCCCATTTCCCCTTAAAGAGCACTGCAATATCAGTACTCTGTCTACATAGTATGGGAGTAAAAGCCACAGCCTTCTGCACCAAAGTCAATAAGAATCATGATACCTGCTGAGCTACTAACACTGCTTTTACATTTTATAGCACAGACACTGATAATGGCCATTTTCTAAAGAAAACTGGTACAGAATGAAAACAAACTTAGCATGAGACATAATAAATGTCCCTTGCCTTGAAACTCAACATTCTTTGAAAATGCACAGGAACTCAACATTCTTTGAAAATGCACTGAAAGTCAAGTCCTCAGAAATACACAGGAACTCAACATTCTTTGAAAATACACTGAAAGTCAAGTCCTCGAAAATGCATTTACTGATGAAAGCTTGGTAGGTGGTATAGAGGGTTCAGGCTCTTGTCTCCTGTAACAAGGTACAGGGTTTTAGCCTGAATAGGTTAACTAACAAGGACATAAACTCTCCATGTCTGCTCATTGTCTCTTTCATCCATTCTGTTCTCCATGTTCACTTGCTCATCTGACAATTCTTCATGCCTAAAAATCCTGTACTCCTGAAATTCCAGTGTTTAATGCAATTTGTTCTTAAAGAAGAAATGTAAATTTTGTGGCAGGCCCTAGGCAACTACTTAGGTCATCTAGTGCTGGATCCAGCTGTAACACCTAACCTCAAACAATCATGTCCACCATATCCTAAGCAAAGAAGCTTTTTTATGGTGGTGGTGCTTAAAAATTTCCTGTCTAAACAACAAAGACCTCCTAGATGAAGGTTTGGTATACACACTAACAGGCAAACAATATACACAGACACTACAGAAAACGCAACTACAAAAAGGAGTTATGCAACTGGCAGACTGAATCCCTTATGTCAGTAAGGCTGAGATAGTATATCTGGCAATATCTTTGTCATAGATAACTCTGTAGTCAGACACACAGATGCATTACTCACCAGAAGCTGCAAAGACAGAATGATGGTCAATTACCTCTCAGATGTCAGGATCTACTGCATCGCTAGCTCATTTATGTCCTTTCACCCCAAGTACATATATGACATGGTCATTGTGCACTCCTTGCAGGCATAAAACTACACTCCCTCCAAGCCATCTATGCAGTTACCAAGGCATGTTTTAAAGTGGCAAAGAGTACTCGTAAGTGCAATGTTTCAGTGCATTCTACACCTTTAGCCCAGTAGCTGCACGGAGAAGGGCTAAAGGTGTCAGTATTTACATCAACAACAAGGATACCTCTAGGCTGGTTAAACAGGATGATACACTGTAGCTCATCCACATGCAGATCACCATTGATAAAATGCTGTACTGTATCCTAGCCAGCTGTAGGTCACCCTCCATGTCTCAAGAAGCTCACAATGCATGCTTGGACCTACTGGAGACACTTCCCATCCAACCTGTTATCCTACTCATGGGAGACTTTAATTACCCACTATAAACTGGGAATCCTACTTGGCCTCAAATCTACAGACACAGCGATTCCTGGACTTCGTAAATACAAAATCTCTTGACCAAACAGACTAGAGTCTCCAGCATACTGGACTTCATATTCACAAATGTGGGAGAATGTTGCACCACCTCCCAATGTCTCATCCTCCCTAATAAGGTCTAATAATAAGGCTGTCTCCTTCAAAATAAAAATCAGCTCAGTAATCCAGTAAAACTGTTAACAGTTAGGGACTGTTCAAAGGCAAACTACCATTCATTAAGTGATGCTCCTCAAAGCCCTGAGCACACAGCAGCTTATGCCGAATTGTTCTCAGAAACTCTGTACAGCCATGTCAACAGCTGCATAGAGACTACTTTGCCTACCAGAAGTAAGTTCAGAACTAGTCCCAGAAACAAACTGCTTTTATGGCATCCCAAACTAAACAAGATATAAAACAAAAGAAAAAAATATGCCAAAAATCAGGAAGGGTAATTCCCATAATGATAAAAACTCTCTCAGCAAACTAAACTAAGAGGGCTAATTAGGTCAAACAAAGACAGCTTTGAGGTTAAGATAGCCTTTGAGGTGAAAGATAACCATACTGGCTTCTTCATCTATGTTATAAACCTCAAGGGAAGCACACAGTAGTGTGCTGAACTGGTGGTTAATGGAGCCACATTCATCATGCCTGGTAATATAACAAACCTGTTAGTGGACAAATTCACTTCAAGCTTTACAACCCCCATCACCCTAACCTACACCCCCAAGAAATACCCTCAAACATAACCCCTCCTACTATAACTAGGGTACATGTAATGGCTGTGCTCACTAAGCCAAAACCACAGCCTCTGTGGGCCCAAATAACATCCTAGGATGCCTCCTGAACAGTCTAAAATGTGACTTATCAGAACCCTTGGAGTTACTACTTAACTGTAGTCATTAAACAGGCTTTGTGACCTAAGGATGTGGGCCCAAATAGCATCCTAGGATGTCTCCTGAACAGTCTAAAATGTGACTTATCAGAACCCTTGGAGTTACTACTTAACTGTAGTCTTTAAACAGGCTTTGTGCCATAAGAATGAGGGCCCAAATAACATCCTAGGATGTCTACTGAACAGTCTAAAATCTGACATATCAGAACCCTTGGAGTTACTACCTAACTGTAGCCTTTAAACAGGCTTTGTGCCATAAGCATGTGGCCCAAAATAACATCCTAGGATGCCTCCTGAACAGTCTAAAATGTGACTTATCAGAATCCTTGCAGTCACTACTTAACTGTAGTCTTTAAACAGACTTTGTGCCATAAGAATGTGGGCCCAAATAACATCCTAGGATGCCTCCTGAACAGTCTAAAATTTGACTTATCAGAACCCTTGTAGTTACTACTTAACTGTAGTCTCTACACAGGCTTTGTGCCATAAGAATGTGAGTCCAAATAACATCCTAGGATGCCTCCTGAACAGTCTAAAATGTGACTTATCAGAACCCTTGGAGTTACTACCTAACTGTAGTCTTTAAACAGACTTTGTGCCATAAGAACGTGGGCCCAAATAACATCCTAGGATGCCTCCTGAACAGTCTAAAATGTGACTTATCAGAACCCTTGGAGTTACTACCTAACTGTAGTCTTTAAACCAGTCTTTGTGCCATAAGAATGAAGACTGGAGGACTATGATGATCATCCCCTTTTATAAGGGAGGACCTTCAACCGATCCTGGAAACTACATACCCCCTAATCTGATTAGTCTTATTTGCAAAGCCATGGAAAAAATTATCATGAAAATTATCAGCAAGGACATAGGAGACCACCAGACAATGGATCCATCCCAGTTACGATTTGTCAGTGGAAGGTCATTCTTATTGAACCTGGTGGACCTCTTTGAAAAGGTCACTAAGGCAAGGGATGAGGGGAAAGTAGTGCACACTGTCTACCTAGATCTGAGTAACACATTTGATAAAATACTTCCCTCAAGCATTGTGAGCAAACTTAGAGAACTAAGCATAAACCCATTTATAACATTCTGGATAGCTGGCTGGCTCATGGACAGGACTCAAGAGGGTAGGATCATTGAGGTCATCTCCACAAAGAAGCTGGTCACCAGTGGAGTCCCTCAGGGCTCTGAGCTGGGCCTGCTCCTCTTTGGAATCTACTTCTCAGACGTCAAAGCCAATGTCAAAGACTTCTGGCTGATCAAGTTTGCAGATGATTTCAAGCTGGGAGCAGTCATTGTTCCCCCTCCCCAAGATGAGAACACCCTTTGGAAAGGTTTAACACAGACAAATGCTTGGTGCCAAAGCCATGCCTTAAAACTCAACAACAAGAAATGCATTATAGTAGTTTTTGGGGAACTACATCATCAATGAAATACTCCTAAAAGTTGATTCACTAGTCAGGTAAATGGGAGCATGCAGATACAGATAGTAACCTAGCATTCAACCAATATGTGTCCAAGGAAGTTAGAAAATCCTTCTATGTTGCTAAACTTATAAGTAAGGGAATAGCATCTTGGTCCAGAGAGGTCATCATACCACTGTACTTGACCCTAATCAGACCCATCAAAGAGTATAATGCTCCCTTTGGTGCATACCTGACCAGACCCATGCAACAACTGAAAAGTCCACAATGGTTCTGTACAAAAAGAATACAGGGAGTAAAGGAAATGTCCTACTCTGATAGCAACAAAGACCTGTCTCTTTACTCCATATCATACAGACTACTGAGAGGTGATCTTTGCCTGGCATACAAGGCATCCCTAGAACCTGTTTTGATGAACCTTTTGCACATCTGCAAAACAAACTGAAACAGGCTTCCCATCCATGTAAAGCATAGTTCCTCCCTAACCGTATTTAAGTGCATCCTGGACCAACTGATGAGTTGTCAGAAATTCACTCCTGATCTGGATCCCATGTTTCTGATGGACAGAGGCAGCCAATAACACATTTGGGTTGCACGGCTAGGTTTATAAAGGCCCAAGTGGTCATTAGCCTAATATATACCTATGAATCTCTCTGCTGGATTCATACCAGAGGAATGAAAAACTGCAGTATTCACGTAAATCCACAAGGGGGAGTCACTATTGATACAAGAAACTGTAGATCTATAAGCCTCACCAAACTTATTTGCAAATCAGTGGAATGCCTCATTGAGGAACTTATCATACACCTACCATATATATGACAGGAGGAGCAGATATGCAATGGTACTATATACTATGCAAAAAGAAAAGAAAGAAAAGATGTAATAATTAGTTAAATGAATCATGATGAGCAATAACAAATGTCTTAAGTACAGTTCTCCTTCTGATTCATCAGATTCTTGTTTCAAGCAAATACATATGAAAAACAACTAAACATTAACGACATAGTATATAGGCTACAAAGAAGAAGAGGAAAGACGTGAGACATTGCTAAATATTTCAGTACTGTTACCAGATTATATATAAATTAGCAAATTTAGATGTGGTCAAGAATTTTTAAGATGTCTGTCCCTTGAGGAGAGAACTCTTTAAACACACAAATGTATGCGCGCGCACTCACACACACACACACACACACACACACACACACACACACACACACACACACACACAGTCTATAGTTTTTAAATATCTGGCTACAGCTGAGGTTATGCTGAGATAAATCACTGGGTGTAACCCACTCATGCAATGTGTATTTAGTGACCTGTTTATGGAGGAACAGGGAGGCACAATGATGCCGTGCGTAGCACCACCAACTCACAGAAAGTGGTCTTCTAGTCCAGTTCTTCACTGGGATGACATCTGTGTGGAGTCTGCATGTCCCTTTTGTGTTTGAGTGGGCTTTCTATGGGTTTTTCAGTTTCCTCCCCACATTCTAAAATGTGTTGTACGCAAATTGCACCTTCTTAATTGTCCATAGGTTTGTAAGCATGTATGTCTGATATGGAAGAGAGGCATGGTAAATGACTTCTTCAACCACCATCCATCTAGTAAATTCAGTGAATAAAAGCAGCTATTAATGGGGTCACTATCTGGTTACCCTTTTGTGGGGAAGACAGAAACCACTTGCCTGGGAGTGCAGATTCATATATCATCCTTAGCAGAAACTGGGGATCACTTTAGGGAGTTTGCCTTCAAGACAGCAGAACTACTGATGAATTATCACTGGTGAAAGTGGGGATATGCCTCTTGCACATGGTCTATGCACTGTTTCCCTTAGGGCACAGTGTGTATCACAGGGCAGTTGGTAGGATTTTAAAGTAAATCTCCCTATTTTGCTAAAAGGATGATTATACAATTTTTGCCCTCAACCCAGGGAGGAACAATTGGACTACATAGCTTTTAAATCAGGTTAAATTGGTTGGGGGGGGGGGGGTACAAACCTGGCTGATTGGTTAGGTGTGTGAAGTAGGCTAGATTGACACAGAGAATTAATACCCAAAAAGTGCAGCAAAAAAATTACCTAGCTCTTGAATGAAAAGTGCTTACTTTTTGTGGGAGTTTGGCATAATGCTTAAGGTGTTTACCTTACAGACACAAGATCCAGGGTTCGATTCTCACATGGGGTGACTGCCTAGGTTTAAAATGGTCCAAAAGGACAGTTAGCTTAGTACTAACCTATGCTTTGCAGAGCTGGTTCCTGGATATAAGAGTATTTGACTGATAACAAAAGATGCCATAAAGTGAAATCATTTGCCAGCTGACTGTAAGGGAGGAGATAGCCAAAGGGGCAGAGTATCAGTGTGGGCCACAACTCACTTTATCATTTCTAGATGCATCTTCTATAACTGTTGTGTAGCAGGGCATAGATAACAAGGTTAAAGTTATTCTGTTTGGTCAGTTTCAATGCCAGAGTGGTCACTACATTGTTTCTGTAACCAAAGGGGACAGATGTGTCTGGTATGCAATAAATTAATTGAAATAAATTGAAGTTGAGTATGACTGAATTTTAGATATTTTATTATTTTTAAAATGAAATATTTCCATATATTAGTTAAAAGTACCATACTATAATACCATGACTATTTAATCTGTACACTTGAACTATAAATAACTGACATGTGTAATGCTTAACACTTTTTATCGTATATTTTCAACTACTTCAGTACTTGAAACCTCAAGAGTATTACAAAATAGATATCTAATAAATTAAGTGTAGTAGAAAACAGCTTAAGTGATAATTTCTAAGCCATGTGCCAGTAGACACACACACGCAGACGCGCGCGCGCACACACACACACACACACACACACACACACACACACACACACACACACACACACACACACAACAAATAAACAAAAAAAAAAGCCACAGACACTCGTTATCAAAAATTAGGATGGAACATCAGCTAAAGTGAGAACTTTTCATGTTTACAGTCAACAAATGTCATCCAAATGAAATCAGATGCTTAATTTATAAGGAAGTGCAGCTGTACTAGTACCTGGCCAACAACAATGTGGGGCCAATGTTAATGAAATGAATGCCTGTGGAACAACTTGTTTCATACACCTGCAGCACAAGTTAGCAACTATCTCAAAGGGAATATCTATATCTATAGCTGTATCTATATCTATATCTATGTGTGTGTGTGTTTGTGTGTGTGTCTCTCTCTCTCGCATATATATATATATATATATATATATATATATACATATACATAGATATATATATATATATATATATATATATATATATATATATATATATATAGATATAGATAAATATAGCAGAAAAGTACTGGCAGAAGAAGGACTTGGACATTTTTATAGACATTTGACACTATTTATTTGTTCCATTAATTGTTGAAAGTGTTGCTGTTTCTCCTACTTCCCGACAGTTGACCGTCAGCTATCATCTTCCACCAGGTCCTGTCCTCATTTAACATGTCTGCTAGACCTCGGTTAGCCTCGTCTGGGCTCACTGCAACACACATCCAGGGGGTAGCTCATATCACTGCTGAGAACTGTTCTCTAACTCTCCCCCACTCACACACACACACACACTGCAGCTGTCTAACAAGCTCCACAGTGATTATCTTTGGGAGGTGTATGTTTCTGAACATGCAGAACCAAATGAGTAATTGTTATATGGCTTCCACTCCCCCCACACACACACACACACACACACACACACACACACACACACACACACACACACACACACACAAACACACACACACACTCTGCAGCTGTTTGGGAGGTTTATGTTTCTGCACATGCACAACCAAATGAGTAAGTGGTATATAGGTTCCACCCCCCCCCCCCCCCACACACACACACACACACACACACACACACACACACACACACTGCAGCTGTTTGGCAGGTGTAGGCCTATGCACATGCACAACCAAATGAGTAAGTGGTATATAGCTTCCATCACTGAACTTGTGGGCTATTAAAGCTGCCTCCCTCCATCAAAGATGGACAAACCAGCACTGGACACCCATTCTCATCCTCCCCCTCCCAGTTCCTCCTGAGCCTGTGCAGCTTGCTGAACATGGGTCGTCTGGGATGCAGTCACAGCTTTTTCACCCTGTACCATGTGACCAGGAGAAGTACTTTGCTGTCAGATAGACAAAAATAAAAAATAAAAAAATTATGCCATCTGTTGCCTCCTGTAAAATGCAACCAAGACTGGCCTGTCTTTGGTCAAATGATGACCAGACACCCCCCCCCCCCCACGTTAAACAAACTTTAATTGTTGCTTGATATATCTTTATACAGAATTAGAAAAGGGTATAAAAACAGAAAGTAAAAAGTGCAAACCTGGCTTGTTACACAACATTAAAAAATATGCCTTTTAGATATACTATTTGCAAATAGATGATGAAGAAGCTGGGATAGCAGTGGTACATTTTATTTTCTGGGCTCAAAGATCTCTGCAGACGGTGACACAGCCGTGAAATTGAAAGACACTGTTTTTGAAGGCAAGCTATGTGAACTCTGGGTAAGATTTTAAACAGCAAAGACATCACAGCCCATTAAAGGTCTGTATAGTAAAAGCTATGGTTTTCTCAAAAGTATAACATGGCTGTGACAGTCTATAAGCAAGGCTGTGCACTGAAAAAATATGCTTTTGGACTATGGTATTGGAAAACATTTTGAATATTTCGTGGATTGCAATTAGATTGGATAAGTCACTTTTTAAGGAAATAATTCCAGACTGTATAAGAATGAATAAAAAATAAAATTGGACTGCAACCATACAACTGGAAAAGGCAGCACTGGTAAAAACAAATAATCAAATCTTGAACAATTAAGCAATAAAACTAATAAAACTTGGTGCAGACCTCAGTGTGTGACTAAAAATGTCAAAACATACCGCATGCTTTTAAAATTACACCAAAAATCACCTCAGGACTTATCTAGGAAGCCATCCATGAAACAGTCTTTTCATTAATAATCTAGGAATGCTACATAAAGCTATTGCCATCAGACAGTCTAAGCACCAGTCATAAGGGAGTATTCATTACTATTACTGACAAGAGCAGTAGGTGTGTGCATAAGTTGGGAACAAGCACAGCTTGGGTCCAATTCAGAGACAGCAACTGTGCTTAGGTACAGCTATTAGAAAAAGTGTCAGGAAACCTATTCAATTAAGCAATAATGATATGCGCATGAAGAATTTAGGGTAAAACTATGACTATCTCATGCAAATAAAATGCTCTTCCTGTCTTTGTGCAATTCATAGTTGCTTTTTAATCCACAAATGCACCATTTGCACAATGGTTATATAAAGTGAAGTCCCGTCTTTTTGTTTCACTTTGCAATCCACAAAAATGCTTGCGCCCGCTTCCAGCTTAGCTGTTTCCTGCTGTGAGGTGCTTGTTTTGGCCACACCAAAAGTGATGCACACCTGCCTTGGAGAAAAAGATAATAGGCCAAAGTGAACCCATCCAAACTTTGCTAAGCAGGAAATCTTAGACAAGTTCTGAGTGACTAGGGATATAAAATGGGCTTTGGTGAGCTTGCATGGCTCACAGATAGGAACTGAGGGAATGCGTGGCCTTCCAATACCTGTGGATACCAAGGTATGTATAGCTCTTACTACACGTAACACATGGACTTTACAGATGCAAACCTGCAGCATGTTGGGTATCTCAGAGGCTTCTACCTTAAGGATACTTCTGCAGCTCCTTAACATACTCTTGGCATATGTGGATCTATTTCCCAGTGTCACCATAAGACCCAGGCAGTATCTTACATACCTTCTATATAATAGCATGCTTTTCTTAGTTGCTCTTGTGAATGGTTGCATTCATGTTGACACTGGGGTCTCATCTGGTCCATGAGGCGGTGATGGTACTGAAACAGGGAGGACTCCAAGATAGTGTATATTGCATGGGGTGAATCTACAGTGTGTTGGCTAACCATTCTGGCAATGACCAAGATTCACATACTTGGCAAAAAAACTCACTGTATCACATCTTCCGGCATGGCAAGATTCCTCGTGGTCACCTAGCTGGTATGTGCAACATATTCTTAAGCTGCTAACCATACTTATTTTTGCATCTGTAGAATGGCACAGGTAGTACTCACCTGCTGATGGCATGGCAAGATTCCTCGTGGTCACCTAGCTGGTATGTGCAACATATTCTAAAGCTGCTAACCATACTTATTTTTGCATCTGTAGAATGGCACAGGTAGTACTCACCTGCTGGTTTGTTATGTGTCCCCTCCATATTTAGTGTCACAAGTGAAGCAGACTACCCACATCAACCTTGGATAATGACATCAGTCGATAGTCCACAGGGAACTGCTGAGGAGTACTTCAACACTGCCCTTGCCTACTCATGGGTAGTCAGTGGCGGAGTGTTTTGCCTCCTCAAAGCCTGCTTCTGCTGCCTGGATGAGTTAGGGGGCCCTTCATTATAACCATTCTATTGCATGCAGTATATTTACCATCTCCTGCATTCTGCACAATATGATCATGTGTTGGTTTGGTGCACAACTGCCACAGCCAGTCATTCATAATGGCAGTGTTGTTCCCTCTATCATTCCTTCCACCAGTGATGACAGTGATGGTGGCTAGCTGATGGGAGTAACATAGCAACCACTCCGGCAGACTTGCACGTGGTATATGACTGCACAGAAGAAGAGGCAGCATTTTTTACATACAGTGGATACAAAAAGTGTACGCACCTCTGTTAAAATCCTAGGTTTTTTGTGATATAAAAAAATGAGACCACAATAAATAATTTCAAAACTTCCCACTTTTAATGTGACCTATAACCTGTACAATTCATTTGAAAAACAAACAAATTTGTTAGGGGAAAAATGTAATATATGCTGGTTGCATACTTGTGCACACCCTTAAACTAATGCTTTGTTGTGTCTGCACACCCTTAAACTAATACTTTGTTGAAGCACCTTTTGATTTAATTACAACATTCAGTCTTCTTGGGTAGGAGTCTCTCAGCATGGCACATCATGACTTGGCAATATTTGCCCACTCTTCCTTATAAAACCACTCCAAATCTGTCAGATTGCAAGAGCATTTCTTGCGCACAGCCTTTTTCAGGTCACCCCACAGATTTTCTATTGTATTGAGGTCTGGGCTCTTGCTGGGCCATTCCAAAACTTTAATTTTCTTCTGGTGAAGTCATTCTTTTGCTGATTTGGATGTATGCTTGGAGTCATTGTCATGCTGAAAGGTGAAATTCCTCTTCATCTTCAGCTTTATAGCAGACACCTGAAGGTTTTGGGCCAAAAGTGGCTGCTATTTGGAACTGTTTATAATTACCTCCACCTTGACTAAAGCCTCAGTTCCAGCTGAAGAAAAGCAACCTCAAAGCATGATACTGCCACCACCATGCTTCACCGTGGGGATGCTGTTCTTTTGATGATGCAAAGTATTGTTTTTGCACCAAATGTACCTTTGGAATTATGGCCAGAAAGTTCAACCTTGGTCTCAACAGACCATAACACATTTTCCCACATGCTTTTGGCAGACTTGATGTATTGTTTTGCAAATTTTAGCTGGGCCTGGATGTTTTTGTGTAAGAAAAAGCTTCCATCTTGCAACCCTACGCCATAGCCCAGACATATGGAGAATACAGGAGATTGTTGTCACATGTAGTACACAACCAGTACTTGCCAGAAATTCCTGCAGCTCTTTCAATGTTTCTATACATCTCTTGGCAGCCTCCCTGACCAGTTTTCATCTTGTCTTTTCATAAATTTTGGAGGGACATCCAGTTCTTTGCAACATTACTGTTGTCCCATATTATCTCCACTTTTTGATGACTGTCTTCACTGTGTTCCATAGTATATCCAATGCTGTGGAAATTTTTTTGTACCCTTTTCTTAACTGATACCTTTCAACAATGAGATTGCTTTGATGTTTTCTAATCTCTCTGCAAACTATGGCTTTTGCTGTAACAGGCAACTGAGTAAATGTCAGAAAAATCCTACTAGGACAGCTGAACTTTATTTGGGGTTAATCAGAGTCTGATTAATTGATGGCAGGTGTGTACCCAAGAAGACTAAATGCTATAATTAAATCAAAAGGTGCTTCAACAAAGTATTAGTTTAAGGGTATGCACACACAGCAAAGTATTCGTTTAAGGGTGTGTACACTTATGCAACCAGCGTACTGTACGTTTTTTATTTTTTATATTTTTCCCCTAACAGATTTGTTTGTCATGGCCTATACTTATACAGAGGAAAAGAGGCAGCATTTAGTCCATAAATATAAGCCTGACATTTCCTAAGCAACAGTGCAAAGCTACACATATAATAAGTGATGCATGCAGTGTTACTAATGGGTCTTACATCACTCACAAACAAATGTTTTCTTAAGGTATTTGCCATTATCATTTGTATATTGTTGAAGGGTAGGTAACACAAGTGCCATTTATATGTGGCAGCCTTTGATAGCATGTCTAAAACATGTTTAGGGGCACAGAGATTGATAGAATACACTGTCCCTTACCAAGTGTACCTGTTCATAGAAAAAATAACTTGCCTGCATTTGATGCAAATCTGCAAATGGGATAAAGTTGTCACAAGCTGTCAGTTTTGTGTCAGTAATGCATGTTGCATTTGTTCACTTTCATGTGAAAAGTAAATAATATGCAGAGTTCTTAATAATTTAGCTGAAGAATTGCAATATATTTGAATAAAGATATCCTGCTGCACTTCTCTGCAAATGTTTTCAACTGGCTTCTACTCTTAATCAGGCATAGCACCTCAGCTGCTAAGTGTCATTTCGAAGGCACAGAGGTTCAAGGTTCATCAGCTGTTAAATGAGTGGGTTTAAGTAAATGTATATCGGCGTAATTAGAAGTCAGTTACAGATCAGTACTTAAAGCAGTCGCGGTGGTGCAACGGTTAGCATTGTCACCTCACAGCAAGAGGTTCTCCCGTTCGATTCTCGGCTGGAGCGCCTTCTGTGTGGAGTCTGCATGTCCTCCCCATGGTTGAGTGACATTAAAGACATGCAGGTAGGTGTGAGCGTGAATGGGTATGCCTTCGTTGAAGGATGGGCGTCGGGCTGACAACTTGGCACCGTAAAAACTGCTGCCAATCATGAGCGGACTGGAGTTCCGCTGTGGCGACCCCTAACTGGGAAAAGCCGAAATTCATTACTTAAAGCAGTATAACTGAGATTATGCTTGTCAAAAAAACCAGTACAAGGTTACTGTTGTGAAGCTTCCTCACACCTAGGATGTGTTAATTTAAGTGGCATGACTGGATAGAGGCAACAGAGTGGTACATATTATGGCCCAGCTGAAAACTAATTTAGATGATTGATTTGCATGAATCCAGTTCACAAAAATACTGCCTGGAATTGGCTGCAATACAATACAATGAAATACATAAATTGAATGTTGTTAACCTGCATAGCCAGAATTAAACTGACATATTTAATGTATATTTAGAGAGAACTGTGCCTGTGCTATGAAACAAAATCAATGTCTGATATATATATATATATATATATATATATATATATATATATATTAATCTATGAGTCAGAAATTTCACTGACTATCTTTTGACTTAATTATCATTACAATTTATTTTTGCTCAGCATTTGTAGTACTTTTTGTTTAAACATGCACAGGTAAGTTACAACATATTCCTTGAACTATATTGTCTAGAATATATAGAAATGTCAGACCTGTAACAAAAAACATGGATTGTGCATATCATGCAATGAAACTCTTCATTACAATAGCAGTTTTTCTGTTAATCAGGATTTATATTGTGACTCAATGTTCTGCTGATTGTTAAAAGTGGCTGACTACACACTACTGATTTATGCACAATAATTGCATCATAAGTAAAAACACATAGTGTAGTAATTCTGAAAAATAAATTGAATATGCTAATCATCTAATACTTTTCTTTTAAAAAATTAAGTCCTGAAGTAGTTATTAAGTGCTTTGGAGTTCTAGTCTCATGCTAGAACATAAAAACATGCCAGTTCTGGCCACCACATTACGGTGGCAGAAGGTAAAACAGCTTCAAAACTGTTAAAGACACTTTATTCTGCCATATGTTTAAACAACAGATGTGGCAGAGTGAAATGTCTAACAGCATTTAAAGTTATTAGGTCTCTGAAGGGCACTTCATATCTGCTTGATGTCTTTCTGATAGTACTAGGAGTTTTATGGCTTTCAAAGCTGAAAAATACTTTTCACGCTTACATTTTTCCTACAACTGGTAGTACATGGAGCCAATATAGCTCCACGCCCTACAGATAATGACAGTTAGGCCTTACTACCCATCATTCAAGGTATGTGATCTCGAAATAGATTCCAATATTCACCTTTTGAGTCTTGCTTCATTCTGCTCTCAAGGTGAATCTCTTGGCATTCATCTCTCAAGCACATAGTTAGTTGGATGGGATTGGAGACTCGGTTATAATCCTCTATCATATATCAGGAGAATGGTGAGAAAAACATCAAAAGCAACCTTAACAGGCATGACATAAAAACAAAAATAAAACAATGACTAGTTGAGATGTATCAGACACAATTTGGGGAACAGTATAATAGCTTACATTATTCAACAGTCCGTTGTCATTTTTATTTACCATGCTGCTGAATGCTGATGGAAATGTGTTCTTTGCTCTGATATTTTATGCTGGTGATTGAGTAGAATGGCTTAATGGGGATAGGGTGAACCGGCAAATGGTAAATGTAAAATTGGTTAAATCCCTGAATTTTATCCTACTTTACTGATTGTGTGACATCAGAGTTTGTTATAAATTCATAGCGTTTAGGGATGTCTGCAGACAGGCATGGGTTATGGCTTTGTTACCTTAAAAATGTATTCCTTAATTTTGTTTTCACCATTTACTGTTTCACTCCTCTGTGTTCAACACTTTCATATAGGACCTACCCTGTTCTGATACTGCATCATGACTGTAACATAAGGACTCATGGGCTGATGTTGATTCTTACACTTAAAGTGCTCCTGTTCTCTATATTTGCAGTTGTTTGCAGTTAGAGGAGTACATTTTATTACATCAAGGAATTACTGCAGATATCACAGAAATGTCACCATAACATACTGTCACAAGCATCCTACTCATTTTTTATGCCCTGCTTGTGGGCTTATCACATTTTATGGAATTGTGTTGCCTGATGTGGTGTGTGGAATGATGCATAAGCACAGAGAACCCGAAGCAGTATTTGTCCTGGTCCACTTCAATAACCACACAACACCGAATGACATTTGATGACCTTTATTAAACTTCCATAAATATGACTGTTATCCAATAGTTATAATTTCAACCAAAACATGACACCAGTGATAATAACATCCATGAAAGAAAACATACAATAACCATAAGGGCAGCACAACCGCTCACCCTTGATAAGCAGCATCTCCCACTTGCTGACTTATCTTTGCACTAACAAGGCAGTGTTACCCTGCTCACCTTCAATTTATTGAATTACACCACCATCCATATAAACAGCTCAGGTTGCTTATTAACTTGTCCACTAGAGCAACTGCTTACTTTCCTTCCAAACTTATTGAATTGCACATCCATCACCAGAGTCGGAACAGAAGAGTGCAAGCCTGCCCCTCTTCTCCGCCTTCCCAAACTGAAATAACCACAACCCCACTAAGAAAAAAAGGGGGTGGGTGGGAGGGTAGCAAGTTCACACCAAAATGTGACTCCTACCTCAGTTATACTCGACAAAACCCTCTAAGCCCCTCCTTATCCTTACATCATTTCCTCCTAAACATCCCTCTAAGCCCCTCCTTATCCTTACATCATTTCCTCCTAAACATCCCTCTATCCCATTTAACCCTATCCTCCCCTTTTTCTCTTAATTCCTGCAAGTCTATGTAATTGGCCCCATTTGAAGATGTCCCAGGACAAAATGGTCTGTTCCAAACTTCATTTGTCCTGGTCCACTTCGATAAGCACACAACACTGAATGACATTTGGTGACCTTTATTAAACTTCCATGAATATGATTGTTAACCAATAGTTATAATTTCAACCAAAACACGACACCAGTGATAATAATATCCATGAAAGAAAACATACAATAACCATAAGGGCAGAGCAACCACTCACCCTTGATAAGCAGCGTCCCCCACTTGCTCACTTATCTTTGCACTGACAAGACAGCATTACCCCGCTCACCTTCAATTTATTGAATTACACCACTATCCATATAAGCAGCTCAGCTTGCTTATTAACTTGTCCACCAGAGCAACTGCTCACTTTCCTTCCAAACTTATTGAATTGCACATCCATCACTAAAGGGGGAACAGAAGAGGGCAAGCTTGCCCCTCTTCTCCACCCACAAGCCTGACCAGGCTGTTCCCCCTCTTCACCAAAGCTTCCATCCTAAGGCCAAACATCATTTGGTGCACCCATTTTCTAAACTCCAGCTAAATCATTAAGACCAGGCCTCATCTGCAAAGAAACACAACAAACCATGCCTTTCTTAAGCCTCCCTCATAGACATGGTACCCATATCCTGAACTATCCCCTAAAACACCCTCATACCTGCAAATACACAAAAAACCCACTATCCCAAACCAGTGTAAATTCAACTGTGCCTCAATGAACCTAAAAAAAGTAATAATATGTACCACACCAGAACAACCACTGCGACAAAACTCATTACCTTCCACCTCAGTTTTCTTCAAGGTTTGTTCATTCTAACTGCCCTCTACAACCTTATTGCACACCACTCTGATAACCAAAACATCTCCTGAGACCAGTGTAGTCAAAACAGCAGGAACAGCCACCCCGACAAAACCATCTCCTTCCAACCCCACTTCCTTCTAGCCCTGACTGCTTGTATCTGTAAAAGAAAGAACACTGTAAATACACGACACTCACCCAACAAACGTTCTTAAAGACATTAAGCCATATCAAAAAGCACCCTTTTCTCCCAAACTGACCCCCACTACACTGACCTATCTCCCTTACCTCATCCCAACCTCACCTTACCTGCATAAAATCCTTTCACAACCAAAACAAGAACATACAACAAAAGCAATCCCACAATACGCACCAAAAGTAAAATTATACCCACTGAGGATGGTGAAAGTAATCACTGTGGAAAGATAAGTTAAATATAACTATACCTTACCTGCATCCTCTACTTATTTCCATATGAAACAATCTAATGGTATGTTGAACATGTATGTGACCAACGCCGCAAAGATAACCCACAGATCCCCGCAAAATGTGGTAAGTGCTATCTAGCTCACATGTTACGTACTCTCATGCAATTTAAGCTACCAATTCAGTCTATATGACAGCCATTTGTAAACAATAACCTCAATTTCCCCAACTAAACTGAGCATGTAAAACATCCGTTTAGCAGCAGCCCTCCTAACCACGAAGAACCCCATCTTCCATAAACAGAATAGATATACCCTAAATAACTCCCTACTACCCCAAATCTGCCTGTCCTCCCATTTCCCCTGCCTCTATTTCTACAATCCCACCCCAGTGGTCCAAAATAATGGTTAACAGTACTAAAGTCACACAGCAGCATGGCACCAAGGACCACTTCCTTAACAGCTAAACTCTTCCTATAAAACATCTGCTTGGCATCAGAGGCAACCAGCCTAAACTAAACAATTAAGATTCTTCCTTCAAATTCCCTTCTTGCCAGCCTGCAATCTGAAAACTCCCTACAAAGCATCAAAATCCTCCACTAAACCCATTGTCAAATCCTATACAAAAAAAAAAAAAAAAACCCACTCCCATGCCCCCAAAAGATACCCCAAACTCATGCTACAATAATTCCGTCCTTTATAGCCACCCCACCTCCCCTAGAACACCACCAATCCTACTTCACCCTGCCTATAAGTTAACTGAAGTCAGCTTTCAGAACCCTGCTACAAATCTGACGTGTCAAGTTGAAGACTTACCGAACTAGGCTTAACAGCCATCACCTCGGAAGAACCCATATGCACTCCACCAACTGATTATCCTCTGCACTTCCGATCTGCAAAATAAAAGACAAAATAATAGCTGTGCACATTAACCCCTTCACTGTAGACGCTGCTAGGAGCCACCTTGCTCATAAATTTCACCACTGTTATCCTAAAAACTCCCTGAAAATGTAGCAATAACCAGTTCCCGAACCATACTATTCATTTAAATCCAGAAACTAGAAAAAGTCACTTTCTTCCATTGCTCCTAAAACCTAAAAGTTAATACATGAATTCCCTGGCGGGTATGAAGTCACAAATTGACACAAAATGCCATGATATTGAATAGACCCAACATGATGAAATGGGGAATGCCGGACTTAATGTATATCTCATAAGTGACTTTAAGAATTACATAGCTAAATCATATTACTTCATTAAAAGGATCTTCCTTGTAAGTAACCAGCATATTTTACCCACCCTATGACAACGAAGAGCAAAACCATCAAAGGGGTGCATATTACACCACTCGTGTTCATGACCGTATTAAACCTAAACCATTCCCTCTTTTGACCGAAACTCTGCACGTTATGTTTATTAAGGAACATTATGGCCTTTTCATAAGTTATTTGTACAATGTTTCAGGCACATACCTCTCAACTGCACAGATTTCGCAGAATGTTTAGATTTCTGGCTCATATTTTTGGCCTGTTCCTCTATTTTCCTGGCAAATCACTGGGATGATCTCAGGATTTAAGTCACTAAATAATGACATACATTTGAATTTCAGACTTCAGAACCTTCAGAAAATGGATAGTAAAACAAATCCTGTTACTCTAGCAACTTTCTGAGTTTATACAGCAGTGATAGCCCTCCTCATCGCACACAAACACCACACGATGAGCTGCTGCCTGAGCAAAGATCCACACCAGGGCACCATTTTGTCTTCTACATAGGTTCATAGGTTCATAGGTTTATACTAGGCTATCTGCACTAAGGCATTTATAAGCCTAGCCCAAAGTTTTGTGGCTTACGCCACCCCTTATATGAAAAAATACTGTACCCATTAGTTTGTTGTGCCTCTGTCCAGCAGTGACACAGAGATGATTCCCGGGGTAAACCTATGATCTCCCATCCACAGGTGAAAAGATTTCTCTTGAACAGAGCCAGCGAGGTGCTCTGCCTCACATGGACCGGGATTTTATTCCACAGCATAGGGAGTCTCTGAGCGATAAATCTATCCCTCCAGCACGTCCTATTTATATCCGTGCTAAGGTTTAAGTCGCTTTGTCTAGTGGTTTGGATTTTTGAGGTGGAGCATGTCCATTAATTCCGGGTTGGACATGGCCTTGTATGTCAGGCACATGTCACCTCTGAGCAGACGGTATGCGACTGAATAGAGCTGGAGTTTCTTCAATCTGGCAGCATAGGACAGATTTTGGAGTCCCTTTATCCTTTTGGTGAGGAACTTTTGGGGTCTCTCCAATTGCTGCAGATGTCGGGTGAGATACATCCCGAATGGGGCATTGTACTCGATCATTGGTCTGATAAGTGAAGAGTACAGGGGAGCAATGACCTCACTAGATCTGGATGTGAATCCCTTCATGATCAGGTGGGCAATGTAGAAGGTCTTTCTAGCCACTTTAGCAACGTGAGTGTCAAAAGAAAGGCCACTGTCAACCTGGGTCCCCAGATCCCTGATAATCTCTTCTGTGCTTAGTGGATTGCCACCTATATGGTAGCTTGGGGTTACCTTGTTTTTTCCAAAGGGTATGACTATACATTTTTTGGCGTTTAACTTCAGGCCATGGCTCTGGCACCAGCTATCTGTTTCCGTGAGTCCCTTCTGAAGGATATCTGTGTCCGATGCACTTTCCACTATGGCGCCCAGTTTGCAGTCATCTGCAAACTTTGTCAGCCAAAGTCCTCCCATGTTGGCCTGTACTTCTGAGAAGTAGATGCCGAACAATAGGGGGCCAAGGACCGAGCCCTGTGGGACACCACTTGTGACCGGCTTGGAGTCTGACATAGTGCCAGCAACTCTAACCCTGTGGGTTCTGTCCTTAAGCCAGTTTGCAACCCATCTTGTGACATATGGGTTTACATTTAAGCTGGTAAGTTTTTCTACAATACCTGAGTGGGGTATTGTGTCGAAAGCCTTTGCAAGGTCAAGGTAGGCTGTATGGACTGCCTTTCCCTCATCTATGGCCTTGGTGACTGTTTCGAAGAAGTCAACCAAGTTCAAAAGGCATGATCTGCCCTTGACAAAGCCAAACTGGGTCGGGTCCAATGTCTGCAAGTCCGCTATATCTTTGTTTATGAGCTCCATTATGATCCTCTCCATAGCTTTGCAGACTAGACTTGTTAAGCTTATGGGGCGGTAATTACCAGGGTCTGTAGAGGCACCGCCTTTGTGGAGTGTGACCACAGTTGCCGTACGCCACTCCTTGGGCACGTATCCTGTGGTAAGGCTGAGATTAAACAGCTGCCTTATGTGCGGGTTTAATTCCTCATTTAGCTCGTGTAGCACACAGCCGGGGACACCATCCGGTCTCATTGATGCTGTGTTTTTAGCTTTAGAGAGAGCAGCTTTCACCTGCGCATTTGAGATGTCTGGGAGGCTACACTCCGCTGGGATAGTTATCTCTCCTTTAGGGGTGGAGAGGGGGGTGAAGTTTGCACTGAACCTGTCTGCCAGTATGTTGGCAATGTCTGTGGGTTCAGTGATTTTTGTATCATTTTGGACTAATTCTGAGCATATCTGGGAGTTTCCACCCAGGTTCCTAACATAGCTGAAAAAGGCCTTATGATTGTCCTTTGAATCCATGGCAATTTTTCTCTCAAAATTGGCCTTAGTTGATTTTATGAGTGCTCGTATTTTTTTACTAATAATGATCACATTTAACCCATTCACTTCCATCTTATACTTAGCGAACACGAATGTCCTGAAAATGGCAACTATCCATGACATTCCATCACAAAGTATTTTAAAACTGCTTTGAAGCCTACAGTTTCTTGAAATTAAAACTTAAAACATCAATAACACCATCATTGTCAGTATCGTTGTTTTCAAGAACCTCAGGAAAATTACCCCAGCTCTGGAAACCATATTCTTTTCCAGAGAACCCCCTTAGCAATCACCAAGCACAACATGTTGAAGCTCGCAAACCCAAGACACATTACCCTCTCAAACAGCCCACATAACTCATATTTAAGCTATTCAGTGACCTCATTCCTCCCATACTCCCACTGATGCTAAAAACATACAAATCTGAGCAAAGCTGAACAAATGACCAGTAGCGAAACAGCCTTGCCCCTGCCAAACCATAACAAGCTTGCCCCAACCAAATGAGGAACCGACTCACCATCATTTCACAGCTTCAGTACGCAAGGCTTTTGACACCAATCTGTTTAATGAAGCCTGAACATACTGAGAAAATCTGTACAATTGAGAAAGTTGAGGCAAGACTCACCACCCTCTGCTTCCCCCCCCCCCCCCATGCCCTACTAACCACATCTCACAGCCCTTCAAAACAAGAACCTGACCAAGAAAACAGACAAAAGGATCAAAGGCCCAACTAGAGTTTCCAGTAAAGAATAGGAGTCGGTACATACCACCACCAATTACCCAACGATTGAAAACTCAGTGCATGCATGACTGGGTAGACAATGGCCAGCCAGCAGGGACAGATTCTGTTCACTCTGCCCATTATCATGTTTTTTTTTTTTTGTTTTGTTTTTTTTGTATATACATATATAAGCCCCACCACTCGTCCACCTAGTAAAATGTAACTTTAAGCAGTTACGTCCGAAATATGTGGGATACCTCCACAATGACTACATGTCTGTATTGTTGCAAAACATGGTCGCTCCCCTCCACCTTCAACCCTAAATGATGTGCCAAGCAGTTCCAGAAGCCAAACCTCTCTCTACCCTCAGTGCAAGAAATCTGGACAAAAACCTGAAACAAGGAAACAAAAGGCCAAAGAAGGACCCATCTTAAAACCCCAAACCTAAAATCTGCCAACGATACCGGAGCCAGAACATGCATCCTGACCAACAGTTATGAGCTGCACTATACGAAGAGAAATTCAAAAGCACAGCCCAACACGGCAACCTCGGCTATCCGACAAGCCCCGTCCACACCTCCACAACAGAATGCCAGCACAGCTCCCTTTTTCTGCCCAGACATGAAGTGAAGAAACAAACCCAACCATCATCACATACTCATTCAAATCCAACCCATAAAACACCATTCACAGAAGGCTTCCAAATATCCCTTTTCTCAGCCAATTGAGAGACAGCAGCAAACAGGGAAGCCAACAAATTCCTCCAAACAAAGCTCACAAAACAAAGGGATGAGATTGGTTATATACTGACTTAGCTTTTAACTTGCATTTTTATTATGCCAGTTGGGCTTCGGCAATTCCTGTGATTTCACCACAGCATTCGAAGTAAACAATGAATATTCCATTATTTTACTGCTTAAATACAAAACAGCTTATTTTTAACAATGCAGCATGACTTTATGTGCAAGTCATGGTGTAGAATACAATATGACATAATAAAAACTCACAATATACTGGAAATAACATCAGCTCGTGTTAGGATTCACAGTAAACAAGTATAAAAGTTAAACACCTTTAGCAATTACAATACTTAAATAGTTATAACCGTAAGTCAATGACCAATAAAGCACTGCTACTTTTTAAACTGCCAAACACTAACATTAAAACGTAAACAGATTCTCACTAAACTGGGAAACAAGGGTGCAACAACAAGGCAACCATCCCCTAACTGGCAGCCAAACCAGCGGTTGCGAGACGCATGCAAAATGCGTGCAGCAAACTCTGGAGTGCCAAAAGAAAATCTAGACCCCTTATTATCATCCTTCTTCTTTTCATTAGCAGTCTGTGATACCAGCCACCAATAACAACCCTGGTACTCACCCCGAAAGCCTCAAGGGCACACTAACTACTGGCAGCAGTACACCAACCCCTATTCACAAGTACATCTGTGGAAATCTGTACTGCTTAGGGGAACCCTACCTGATGGTGAGAAGTATCAGCATACTACGCATGCGCAGGGTGCCCTGTTAACAACAGAACTCCAAGCCCGCGAAAAGCGACTTGCGGCTTTCTCTTCACCACCCCACCACCCAGCACAGGAAATGCTATGGATCCTACTGCCACTAACCACTACTTACCAGAAAAGGAGGCTAGAGAAGAAGAAAAGAGGTTATGGAAGAATCACTCTACATACTAGCAGAGTAGAAAACCTTGGCCCTAACTTCCCAGTAACTGACGAACCTCTTTGGAGCGTGTTTTTTTTTTTTTTTAATTACTGTATGAATATTACCTTACTGTATTTAACTGTTATGTATTTAACTTTTTATTTATTTATTTATTTTCTATAAACAGAGCTCCCTCCCCAAATAAAGATACCATTACACTGGCCACTGCCTGAAGTACTCAAAACTCACCCCCATGCTAAAATGCCAACAAATGAAGTAGCTATAACTCCAATACCATCACAGCTCCTTGCCTGAACCATTAAACCACCAACCAACAGAAAACCAAAAATGAATGGACATATACTATATAGGGAATGGGATAAAATACACCATATCCACTAATGGCAAAGTTATAGGCCCACCATGCCAAATGCCTAAAGCTTGTAGCCTAACAGTGACAGCTTTGAAAAGAAGAAACCATCACTGAATCACAGTTCCTAACATCCCACTACCCAACCAACTAATAAGCCAAGGAACATTTGGCCAACTACATCCCCAGCCTTGTCAGTGACCCCAGAATTACTACACTCGGCCCCAAAGCTAGAGAAAGAAAAAAAAAACCCTGACTACTGCAGCCGAGTTCCACCATACCACCCACTATTACCCGAGGCCTACCTGTAAACTGAAGTACCTACAGGTTGTCATGGACGTAGTACTTGGTAATAGCAAATTCACACCAAAATGTGACTCCTACCTCAGTTACACTCAACAAAACCCTCTAGGCCCCTCCTTACCCTTACCTCATTTCCTCCTAAACATCCCTGCATCCCATTTAACCCTATCCTCTGCAAATCTATGTAAATGGCCCCATTTGAAGATGTCCCAGGACAAAATGGTCTGTTCCAAACCTCATTTGTGAAGTGCACCAATATTGTTAGAATATAGTTAAATGTTGGCTATTCACTTCCTCTGTAAAGAAAAAGAAATGGAAATCTTAGATTTTGGTGGCATTTTATTCACATCTTTTGAACATTACAGTTATCCCAGAGTGATTAATACTGGTTGCAGCGATTATAACAGAACACATTGCATGTCATCATTTCCTCCCAAAATAATGAACCCTTACTGTTTCAGTACTGTACAGCAGCTATATAATGCAAGGAAGGAATGTAACTTACCCCTTAGAGCAGAGTATAGGGCTAGCTCCAGATATCATTTTTTATATAACTGATGACGGCTTGTTATACGCAGATAACAAACACTAGCTTTGGCTTATAAAGAACCTGTTTTTTTGTAGGCCATTACTGGCACACTATAGTTTATGTTAAATACAGTATTAAAACTAACAACACCCTGATGGAGTGTGGCTGAGATATGTCTAGCACAACTCAGCTGTCCAACTGCTGATCTTTGATATGCATCAGCATTCAAGTGATTATCATGCTGCCATGTCAGTATGCTGTAGTGCAGCCAACAATGTGCAATGCATGCTGGGTTTTGGCATGGTTGAGGACAAGTATAGAAGAAGTTCTGAGAGGGATGACACCTCCTGCAGAATAATGATTGAGCTGAAAATTACAGTGCTGGTGGTTGCAAGAGATGCATGCCCTTGTGTCTGTAATGTGGCATCTGCATCAGCATTTTGTAGTGCTCCCATTTAAAATTCCTCAGGTTTTTTTCAGAATGATACTGCTTGTTTATGCTGTATTTATTCTCACTTGATCAAATGGCATGAAATGTATTATGAACATCATCTTCACTACTCCCACTCACTGTACTTGAAGGGGAGCTGTTCTTTCCCCTCTCATTTTCAGTTAATTCAATAAAATAGTGAGGAAGTAATGTACTAATGGGTACAATCAGATTATTCTGAATGTCAGTGTTGTATCATAGCATTAAGCTATTCAAGAGACTCAGCGATCCTGTTTGCACATTCCTTAAATGTAATTTGTAATTAGCTGTAGCCTGGAGACATTATTCCCTTTTGCTGAGTTGGCTTGTTAACTTTAGATGTAAACCAACACCGCATTTTCAGAAATTGTTTTACTGTATAATGGCAATTATTATTTAATTTAGCTAAGAAGAAATGATCCTTGAAGCTCCAACATTTTAGCAAACCTCAGCTTCTACACTCTAAGACTCCTGAACATATATTTTTTTCAGGCTTGTTAATGTCATAGTTCTCAGTACAACAGTACAGCAGAAAATGTAGCAAACATTCAGGAAAAAAACGTTTTATCACGAGTACCTTTGGTGTATAGTATAGCAGCAAAAGGGTTGCCTCACCTTTTGAAAATAAAATCTTAACTAGTAAATTCATATTTAATCTTGAATTGACATCTCATAAAATCCTAATACATTTGCAACATTCTAGATGAGCCTCCCTGTGTGGTCGAGGATAGGAATACGCATGGTTGACAGTCTATCTGTAATATGAAATTAAAGAAATCAAAACTTCTTCCCTTAAAAACACACAGGAATCCCTGACAGGTTTACAAAATATGCTTTCAGTGTCAGGAAGGAATCAGAAAATCAGGCTTGTTTGTACTCATAAGGTTTGCGCCTCAATCTGAAATCTCTTCTAAAGAGTAAGGAAAGAATAGACATATTTCTAGCAGATTTAGTCTTTGAATCTGACCGGTAGTCTGAGTGCAATTTCTTCATTTCTCCGTTGGTCGAATCCACTATATTTTCACAGCCAGTTCAAGAGACATCCCTGCTTAAATGATTTGTCCAAGTCAAGATCACGCAGTTTGCTAGTGGTGACTTCCTAAACCCATTCAGGAATTATAGAATGAAACTTTTCCAATCATGTAACCTTAACTGACTGTACTAAACTTCCAGAGTCACAGATGCTCTGGTCAGACAGAAACAAGACTTGACAAACAGTTGGCATTATTTTTTACTTCTGTCAAAAGAAAGGACGATAATATAGAAGATTAAAGTGTAAATTTACTACCTATGGGAGTGGACAAAGGAAACGGCCTTATGATTGATGGAAGGATGGAATGAACAGGCAGAGAGATTAGTCTTATGTCATTCAGAGATAGGCGTCATCTTACTCCTAAGGACCGTCCCATTAATATACCTTTAAATTTAGATAGGAGTGGAAAGCAATGTCAATAAGGAAGAGAGTGATACATACAAAAACCATAATGCAGAAGTTGGAAACAGATACTGAACATAGTGCAACAATGGAGAGTGACATCATCCATAACTGGGAAAAATTATATAACAATACAAACAATATGAAGTGGAGAGTGAGCTGGAACAGTGATGGAGGAATGGATGGTGGACATTGCTTACATCACATAAACAAGTGACAATACCAAGAGAGGCAGGGACATGGAATTTCTAGAGTTTAGGTTATTTAGAAATGACAGAGGTGAAGAACTGATGGAGAAGTGTAACATTTATTTATTAATATTTGTAATGCAGTGTCAGATAGGGCAAAAGTACCACTACATTAATAAATGAGTTACAGGAAAGCTTGATATGTAAGTATGAGTTAAACCTTACCGAGACCTTTGGCCCCCATCCCATATAGATGGTAGCAAGGAAGGCTCAGGTCTGTTATTCTAGAAGTGTATTAGTTCTGGTTTAAGCACTAGGGCTTCAGGCCAGTTATTTTACATTAAGAAGGTTTGTGGTCTGCACTCTTGTAGGAGGAGAGGCTAGATTCTGCACTTCTGAGCTGGGAATTTCTGGTTAAAGGATTATTATGCCTGCTTATTTGAAATGTTTCTTTCTGAAACCGGTGCGCCATGTTTGCTGTAGCATAGACTAAAGTCAGACCTGCTGAATCTAGCTTTGTTTATATAACTTGAGCACTAATCCAGACCATCTTTTTTGGAGAAAGTTCCCCTGCCCCCTAGTGGCAGGAGTGTACAGTTAGAACTTGTCTGAGTGAAGACTGCTGTTTAGCTAGGGTTAAACTATTCACGGTGCCATAAAGTCTGCTCTTCAAAATTTCTTTTAGAACTAGCCATTTTTTTTTTTAGTTTTAGCACTCAAATCTGTTTCGTTGACCTGAGCACTTGTTCAGAACACGTTGTAAGCAATAAATAAGTTACAAATTACTACAGCACTCAACTTTCCTCACTTGTCTAGAGGAAAACAGTTTTTAGTACTTAATAAATAAGCACCTATCCAGGCATGTCTAAGGGACAGCTCCTGGTGTTTTCTCCTGTCTACCTGATGAATATGGGCATATTGGGGCAATGCAGCAATTGCCTCATGTACACAGACAACCCTCTCCTCCTACCACCCAACCCTACAACCTGTGCGAGGTGCACTTACATAGCCGAACAGGAAGCAACGCTCTTTTCACCCAAGACTGTACTAGACAGTCAAGAGGAGAAGGTAAGCACTTGCACCACACCACACTCATCACATAGTCCCACAAAACCTACACCACCAAAACACACACATAACAACACAAAACACACACCTACATTCACAGAGGCTCTCAATAAAAGTCTGCTCAAGCAACAGAGACCTCCAAAGCAGAAACGCAAGCAACCACCCCCCCAAAACAACCCAAATGACACACAGCCCACAAACTCAGTGTGCTACTCAACCACAGCCCATAAAGCATAACAATGTACTCAACGCTCTAGTCATAGGTGACTCTATAGTCAGGTACACCGATGTTCCACTCACCAGGCTAAACAAGAAGAAAATTACTGTCAGCTGCGTGTCAGATGCCAGGGTCCACCACATAACGCATACACTCAGGTCACTCCACAACAAGTACAAATATGACTCTGTCATTGTTCATGTTGGTGTGAATGACCTGAGATGTACCTCCCTGGACAACATGAAAAGAGACATTGAGGAGCTCTCTGATCCTGTAGCCCAGACAGGTATGACCCTAGCCCTGAGTAGCATCCTGCCATCACCCAGAATGATACCACAGTACAAGGACAAAATGATTAACTTCAACAATTGCCTAAGCTTCTGGTGTCATTCTTAGGAGATTCAGTATCTATCTGTCTGGGATGACATGATCAACAGATGACAATGGTTTGCCAGAGATGGCCTGCACCTGTCGGCCTTGAGTCCGGATACTAGCTAAAACTCTTCCCACCCCTATAGTGCCTTTTTTAGGCAAGGTTCAAATGAAAAATTCACCACTGTAACAGGTACAAGCAAGCAAAATCTGAGGGTAATACTACTCAATGCTAGAAGTCTAAGCCTCAAAATACATTCACTCGAGGCACTCCTTAAAATGCAAAACATCGACATCTGTGGAGTGACAGAGACCTGGTTCAAGACTCCAAAGAGCACCCTGTATTACCAGCTATAATTCATACCAAACCTTTTGACCACCTAACCTGGACTGAAACACTAAAGGTGGAGAAGTGTCCATATTCATTAAGGATATCCACACCTCCAGGCTAGTTGCTCAGCATAATGCATCTGAGATTATCAAAGTGAAACTAACTCTGGGCAAGACCTCAGTCCAAATTATAACTTGCTACAGATCCCCCACCATGCCCCAGGATTCCCACTCCTCATTTCTTGATACACTGGAAAATATTAGGGTACAACCCATCACCCTAACAATGGGCGATTTCAACTACCCCACCATTAACTGGGAAAACTACTCATGTACCAACTCTTTTGCACAATGTTTTCTGGAATTCGTGAATTCCAATGCCTTGGATCAATTTATCCACACCCCCACCAGGGGCAGCAATATCCTAGACCTGGTCATTACCAACATGGGCGACCAGTCTTCCCATCAGAGGTCAGCTCCTCGTTGGTCAGATCCAACCACAAGCTAATCACTCTAGACATCCACATCCCACCCCCACCTCCATTAGGGAAATCACTGTAAAAAATTTCTCCAAAGCCAACTTCATGCTTCTTAAGACAGAAGTGGCAAACTTCACAACACCCATGCAGATGGGCAATAGAGGTATGACTGCTGAATCCTACACAAATGCAATTTATAAGCACTTACAAGAGTGCATGGAATGTGCTATCCCTAGCAGAACCAAGATGCTATCCTCCAAAAAAAGGAATCCAATCTGGTGGTTCCCTGCCATAAACAAACTCTACAACAGAAGAAAGAAACTGTTGCATAAAAGAGTAAAATCCCATGATTGGAGGAACTCACTGGTCAGCCTCAGTAAGAAGCTGAGATCCCTCTTAAAATCCTCCAAAGCTAGTTACGAAAACAAAATTGCCACTGATTCTAAAGACAACCACAAAGCATTCTATAGCTATGTTAAGAATCTCAATGACAACACTTACTACAGCACAATGGCACTAAATATACAGAACCAACTGATATTGCCAACATCCTAGCAAATAGGTTCAGTGCTAACCTTACGCCACTCTCACCCCCTAAAGGGCCCATCTCTATACCAGAAGAATGCAAAGTTCCTGTAATCACGGCTGCACAGGTAAAAACCACACTCTCCAAAGCCAAGAACACAGCATCCATGGGACCCAACAACATCCCAGGCTGCGTTCTACATGAACTACAGAATGAACTGGCACCCCATCTAAGCACCATGTTCAGTCATAGCCTCACCTCAGGCTTTGTTCCCACTGAATGTCACACAGCAACAGTTATCCCACTCCACAAAGGGGGAGCCACCACGGACCCCGGGAACTACCGCCTCATTAGCCTAACAAGCCTGATCTGCAAGGCCATGGAACGTATCATCATGGAACCTATAAACAAAGACATTGATAATCTCCAAACTCTGGATCCCACCCAGTTTGGGTTTGTAAAAGGCAGATCATGTCTCCTAAACCTGATAGACTTATTTGAAGCAGTCACCAAAGCCATAGACGAGGGTAAGGTGGTTCACACAGCCTATCTAGATCTCGCCAAGGGTTTTGACACCATCCCCCCACTCTGGAATTATAGATAAGCTCACTAAACTAGGTATAAATCCCTATGTTACAAGATGGGTTGCCAACTGGCTCACTGACAGAAGCCACACTGTGAAAGTAGCAGACTCCAAATCCGATGTCCGACCAGTGACAAGTTGAGTACCACAAGTTTCAGTCCTGGGTCCTTTCCTGTTTGGTATCTACTTTTCTGAAGTGCAGGCTAACACAGAAGGTCTTTGGCTAATGAAGTTCGCAGATGACTGCAAACCAGGAGCCATAATTGAAACTCCTAATGATGTGGACATCCTACAAATGGGCCTCACTGAAACAGATGCCTGGTGTCAAAGCCATGGCCTCAAGCTCAATGCTAAAAAGTGCATTGCCATCCCCTTTGGTAAAAACTCTGTACCCATGAGCTACCACATAGGTGGTAGTCTACTTAACACCAAAAGTGTGATAAGAGACCTTGGGACACAGGTGGACAATAGTCTTTCCTTTGATAATCACATTGCCACAGTAGTCAGGAAATCCTTCTATGTGCACACCTCATCACAAAAGGTTTCTCATCCAGGAAAAAGAGGTCATTGTTCCCCTCTACTCGTCACTCATTAGACCCATTATAGAGTACAATGCCCCATTTGGTATGTACCTCACAAGACATCTACAACAACTGGAAAGGCCACAGAAATACCTCACAAAGAGGATTACCAGCCTCAAACAGATGCCTTACGCAGACCATCTCAAAAAAACTCCAGCTTTACTCCATCGCATATCGCCTACTCAGAGGCGATCTCTGCCTAACATACAAAGCTATGTTAAACCCAGAGCTGTTGGACATGCTCCACTTAAAGAAATCCCAATCCCTCCGAGCTACACATTCTAGGGACCTAAACTTTGTCACCACAATTAACAGAACATGCTGGAGAGATAGAGTCCTGTCCCAGAGATTTCCCATACTCTGGAAAAAACTACCTATCTATATCAAACAAAGCTCCTTATTAGCACTTCTCTAGAAAAATCTTGATGATTGGAAAGGAAATAGCAAATTCACCCTAAGGATCACCTCTGTGGCTCTGCTCGACAGGAGCACAGGAAAATATTTTTTTTTTTGGGGTGGCAAAAGCCAGGGTACCTTTTTGTCTAGGCTTATATAGTCCCTAGGGCCAATAGCCTAGTATGTACCTATGAACCTATGAAAGCTGTAGAAGCAGGGTTAGGTCTGAGACTGAGGAACCGGACTGTGACATAGTTATAGGGTACAATACAAAAGGTTGTAGTCAGAGGAGTGATGTTAGGAGCAAAGGATGTGTTTTATGACATAGCACACATGTCAGTCTTTCACCCTGCTCTCTTCAGCATGTTAATTTCTCACATTCTCTAGAAACAAGAAATAGGACCAATCTCTTTTCAAAAGATACAAGGACAGGTGCAGAAGAAGAGGTGGAAGGAACCTCTAAGGAAGGACTGTGAAGGGTGAAAAGTGCTACATTTGAGCTACAACAACCCATTTATCAAACATTATCTGAGGGCGTGCCTCAAAAAGTGATAGAGAAAAGGATATGGAAGTACCCCACCTTAATTGGACCTCAAAAATATAATAATTTTGCAGTGACAAATGAAAACAGAAGTATGAAGTGTATCCTCAAGGAGAATAATTTTCTGAAGTAATGATATTATGTGTCTTCCCTCCTGAGCCGTTGTTATGCCATACCTTTAGTTTTATATTAAATTTTGGCATCTATCCAAGGGCAAGAAAAAGTTCAAAATAAAATGACCAGAAGGATATATTGTTTTATGTGGAATGGCTGTGATCATAAAATAGAAAATATAGACTTCTTCTCAATAGGGCCCAGGAAACATAACACCAGTGTACAAGTCCCCATAAAAGATATGTCTAGGTTCACTTTGAACAAGGAGGGCATAAGTAGATAAGAACAATTGACTTTGGGTTATACGGAAAACATGCCATACTTTGTTAAGGAGAGGCCTGTGGAACCATAGAAGATACAGTACCCTGTCAATTGTATAAATGCACTTTCAGTAAATGCCAAGATCACAAAGGAATTTTGCTGAAAAACACTTTCAATGTAAATGGGCCCTTTATGCTACTGTTACATGACTGTGGAGTGTATTTGGAAGCTGTGGTGGTGGCCAACCACAAAGAGTTGCAGCTAGGCATCATTTAGTTTATAATTCACTGAAAATGGCTTTAATTGAGTTAATTTCACAATAACTCATTGAAAGTTTCTTCTGTGCCTCAACAGGATTTTTATTGAACAGTCAGAATCAGTGGTAGACATACCCTGCATGAATGCTTTCAACAATTAAAATTAAAGGTGTGGAAAAAGAGGGAAGGAATTGGCTAGAGGTAGTGACCTAAAGTAGAAGTTAAAATTATGTTACTATTATCTGTCTATTTTCATCTATATCATCAAACAAAGGTTGTGTTTTAGGCTGTAAAAGCAGTGAGGCTTAAGACATTGAGGGGCCTAAATCAGGGTAGATCTGGTGCAGAATTTAATTAATTTGACAAGAAAGGCATACACTTTGACAGCTTTCTAATGAAACAAACTAACAACGATAGTTGTGACTTCTTTAAAGCCATGGCAGCCTAAAGCTTTGTCTCCCATCCGCTTTGAAATTTTGAATTCATTTAGTAGAGAATTGTTGAAAGGTTTCAAGCTGGTGTATACTGTGTTATTAAAGCTAAAGGGTCTAGTTATATATCTATATATAAGGTGGCTTTTAAGCATTGTTCAGATAGCTATATATGGCCACAAGTTTAAAACAGCTGCACTAAAACCATGCACTGATTTCCATTGTGTTGACTATACTAGAGTAGGTGTTCTGATAGACCCCCCTTTGGTTAAAACATGCCACGTCACACTATTTTGCATTCTTGCACTTTTGCATACATATCCTAATAACCTGTGAGTTAATTGATCCAAATGCGGAGAGAAAGAGAAAGAAAGAGAGAACTGCTGCTCTCTGTTATCACACCCGATGACAGAAAAAGAGATCTGAGTGTTTGCTTGGTATGGAACGGCTACCGTTTGGAAAAGTTTGATTTCTATTTTAGGAAGCACAATCAGAAATTATAGAAGATATTTTTGTTACTTTGAGTCAATCAAAAGTGAAGTTTGAGCATATATTAAAATGGAATGAGAGGCAACTCTCCCAAAGTAGCATTGTTGAATGACATCCTGCCTGCCAATTCAATTATATATTAGAATAATATTTTTGTTGTGGTTACATGCTATAAAGTATGTTTTGTTTGAGGTACATTTACTAAACTCAGAGTGAAGTCCACGTTTTAAATGCTGATTGTTAAGATGTGCTAAACATAATTATATGCTCTCTTTCACTATATCCAAAGCAAAGGATCAGAAAAAAAGATAGAGTCTGAGAGTGAAGTTAAGTGAAACTATTCTTTAAAAAATGTAATAGAATTTCATTAAAAATACAGAAAAACGAAACTGGTGAAAGGTTGCTTAGCAGATATGTGAAATGTGACTGTACTAAGCTGGTGAAAGAAATGCATTGGAAAAATAAATGATGTACTGAATTCTCAATTACTGTAAAAACTAGCTTACTGAAATTTAAATAAAGAAGTAAAATCAGGGGAGTATAAAGCACTGTGTTTTTAGATTAATCACAACAAGATGGAAGTTATTGAAAAAAAAAACAAATGTAAGAAAGTTAGTGCTGTGATTAATGAAAGTGAAGCATAAATTGATGTAAACATATAAAATATTTTTGTGGCAGCACCGAAACAGTGGATAAGAAATGCGTTGAGGAAAATTGTTGCACTAGCTTTCTGACAAAATAAGTCAGATGATTATTCAGTGTACTGAAAATGGTAACTGTATTAGTTGTAAGCTTACTGTATAAAGTATGAGTGGTTCACAAGCTAGATGTTCAATAGTATGGTGCTCCAGAAACAGTTAAACTGTTCAAAAGCGCAGATTCAGAAATATAATTCCAGTAACAGTTCTACTTTATGATGTTTACTCTGACTAAAATTGAAAGTCTGTTGAGAATTTTGTGGCACTTACATGAGCTGTGTTTTGGAAATGGGTGCCTTTGTAGGTGAACAAAAAAATAAAGAGAAACCTGTTGAGTGCTAAGTTTTTCAGGGTGCAAAGAGGAATATCAACAAACTGGGGATTAAAAGCAAAAGAAAGTAATGCAAGTCATACAGAAAACACTTATATTATAAAGACTGGTTTTACACAGCACTCAGTGTAACTGTTTCTTGTCTGGGCCTGCTGGTATATTCCATATAGCCCCACCCATTCCATCACTCCCTGCAGCCCAACTTGTGGTGCCTTGGAATGACAGAACAGACAATATACCAGTAAGAATAGCATTATACATAAAAAAGGGATTAATTATGAGGTAAACCCTTCATGCTGAACAACTACATCAGTATAAATAAATGTTCCATGATAAACCCCCAGAACATTCTCTTTGACAAGTTCCTAATTCTATATGACTCATTTCTTATACACCAGCATTTGGGACTGACAATTTTTAAAGGATTATGACAGGAAGGAGTGTTTGTTAAGTTTTTTTTTTTTTTTACAAGAAACACCTTTATTAAATTATCAGTTATGACGTAGGCGGTTTGTCACTGAGCAAAATAGCATGCAATTTAAAATGTATTAAAATATACAGAGAGAAATTTTTGGAGACCATGTTAATATTTATAAGAAGGGAGGTAGTTATTTTATTATATGATGAATATGTTCAAAGACATATTACAGACTGAATATGCTGAAGAAGTGAGAATAAATATTTTTATTGAATAGAGAAAGTAATGTGTGTTGACTTTATTTTAATTTGAATACATGTTACTTGCATATCTGACACTAAGATCTTTGTCATTTTCTGTGAGAATTTGATAGTCTGAGCAGTATTTCTTACATTTCCAGTTAATCTCCCAGCAAGAATTATACAGAAATAACATCATTGTTGGAACCTCTAATGTAAGATTCTGTTAGGTTGAGGGCATTATTTTACATCTCTGTCTGGTATAACATACCTTATAAATCAGTTTACCAGCTTTATACCAGTTTTCATTACAAATCTAGGGTATAACAAATAAATATACATCTTCAGCATCTGATTCATACACATAACAATGCAACCACTGCATCTGATTCATAAAAATAAGCATGCAACCACTGCATCTGATTCATACAAATAAGCATGCAATCACTGCATCTAAGTCATACAAATAAGCATGCAGCCACTACATCTGATTCATACAAATGACACAACAGAGTGGTAGGCTAGGTTCCAAGTCATAGAACAGTTCAGATATCTCAGTGGTGCAGTTGCATCCTTCCCTTCTACTTACAAGGGTATATTGTCATTCTTTCACCATACTTACTACTCCAGACAGCTTCTCCTTCCTAATGCTCGATTCCATGCAAATCTAGCTGCACACTCTGGATTCATAGAGTCTTTGTGTATATAAACAGCTTTTACAGCATGTATGTATAGCATGCTAGTCCTACACTACATGCATTTTCTTTATGATAGCTGCAAAAGCAGATGCTTTATGAAGCAATCAGGTATTCCACATTCAAGCATTGTATACATTTAGCCAATGCAATGAGGCACTAAAAGGTAACCACTCCTAGACATTGAGTGATACTTCTAATATTACACAGGATTGTGGGCCATAAACAATAAGCTTCACTATATATATTTTTTGGTGGGAGACATTTTTTCAGTGAGCATTTTCCTTTACATTGTAAATGAATGTATGGGTAGTTCCTAGCAAAGTTGCACTCATTTTGGAAATGTGAAGATGAGAATGTGCAACCACAACTAATGAGCATTTTACTGTATTGCTACACATTGCTACACATTACTGTGGAACAAAATGTACTGCAAGCATGACAATAATCTGCCCCCCCCCCCCAACCCCACCCAGCTACAGCTTCCAGTCTGAGAGTTATACACTACCAGAGAGGCTATAGACATTTCATGACTGGATTCTTTGCGATTTCATTTCAGGGAAAAGATATGCAGCTAAGAAGAGAGAAAGAAGCAAGTCTCACTGGGAACAATATTTATTTATTTATTTATTTATTTATTTATTTATTGACATTTGTTAACCGGGTTTGTCCAACTGGGCTTGTGGCCCATTTTCAGTGGAGACCCGAGGAGAAAAGCTCCAGTAATACATTTTAAAACAAGTGCAATTTTAAACAATATTGATATAATAGCAGTTATAGCAAAACGATTCACATATGTTGGGATACATGCATAAAGTTAAAGTTGCATTAAAAAGAAGCTAAGTAACAATTTTACATTGATATAGTTCAATATGTTAACAATTAACATTTTTTGTTTGTAGAAAATTGTGCAAATGCATAGTAGACACATTGGAGAGAGAGGTGTAATGAGGTACTAAGTATGGTCCTTTTGAGGGTACATAAAGGGAAGGAAGATTAGGTAGGGTCATGGCAAGGGCAGGTTCTGGAATTGAGAAAATAAGCTTTTAGTTCATTTTTAAAGTGTGAAGTGTGGGAGATTGAACGTAAGTCAAGGGGAAGTTTGTTCCAAGCATGGGCAAGGGAGTGTTTGTAGAGTAGTTTGCCTACTGACCTTTTTGGGTGGTAGATATAAAGTAATTGTTGGTTAGAAGTACGGAGGGTCCGGGATGGGACGTAGATGGAGACTAAGGAAGATAGAGATGGACAGAAGGAGGGCTTATAAAGAATAGAGTGTAGCATATGAAATTGATAAGATAGCAGAAACTGGGGAAGTTCAAGCAATTGAAGAGAGTTTAAAGAAATGCAGTGGTGTGAGTTGTATGGGGAGTTAGTAATGAATCTGGCTATTTTATGGTAAGTCTGTTGCAGTTTGTTTAGAGTGGAGGCCTGGATATTGGTAAGAACTGGGGTGGCGTATAAGAGGGAGGGGAGGAGGAGTACCTGACCCAGGGTAAGTCTAGATTCAGGGGTTAAGATTTTTTTGTTCCGATATAGCAGACCTAGTTTCTGGTTTGTTTTTTTATACATTGGAGTATGTGTAGGTTGAACTTGAGTTCGTCATCGATAATGACCCCTAGGAGTTTTGTGTGGGTGTCAGGTTGGATATTTGTATTGTTAGAATATGTAATAAAAAAGGAGGTTTTGTGATGAGAAAGAGAACGGGGAAGGAAAAGTAGGAGTTTGGTCAATACAATATCAAAGTCATAGGCTAACATCTGAGATCATAAAATATGTAGTTAGATTATTCTGCTATACTAATCTATGTAATATAGTATGTATAATAAAAAATAGCAATATAAGAAGTGGTGGTAAAATTATGCATATAATCTGCATAGTATGTCCACTATAGAATGCATAAATATATGCACTGTGTCTCTGAGATATGACAGCCTTATATACTTAAACCATCCACAACATGGAAAGGTGACCTCACCAATGACTCAGCATGCCCTGGTTCTCAGTTGGCTTTAAGAGTTCCCTTTCAATTAATTATTTACAGTTTCAGAAAAAATTGTTTGGAATTGACTACAGCTATGCATATTTTTCAAATTATACTTTTTAAAAATACACCTTATTTTTTCATCTTATAATATTTTATTTTAACAGTCAGATCTGCTTCACTGTGAGGTTCCTATGTATATTCAAATAAGTAAATAGTATTTCACTCTAGGGAGCTTTATGTAACAGCATAATCAGTTGTGCATGCCACAAGTCATCAAGTGCATTCCTTGAAACTTCTGTCTTGGACATTTTTCCTCATACTGACTGCAGGTCACTGTTTCTTCAAATATGTCTGTGATATTGCTCTTTCTAAGCCCGCAGTCCCTTGTTGCTGAAAGCTCCCCCCCACTGGGCAGTAATTTTTGTACTATTTATACTGCTTCTCGATTGCCCTTGTGACAGAGATGCATGCAGACAGTGTGATGCTGCCTGCTAATTAGATGGACCATTCTGTTACATGGCATCCTGCCATAAAGAACAAAGATACAACTGAAGTCTATCTTGGAACAAATCTACTGAAGAGTCATGTTCTCTTACATACTTCATTACATAAGAGAATGTAAACGCTTACAGTCAAGTAAAGTGCATCTCTGCAATACCCTGTTGGGGATTCTATCTGTCATTTCACCTGTCATTCAGACTATCATGAATTCAACAAACTAAAGTGGCAACTGATGATTTTTTGCAGTGTTGAAAACAACCAACGTGGCTTTTGCTGATAAAAAAATTCCTTATTTAGAACATTGGCATTTTTAGCCTGCTTGTCACTGTATTTCATGAAATGGTAAAAAAGTGATTTAAAGCAAAATAGAACCTGACTTGATTTTCTAAGACCTAATCGAGCGAAATCAAGACAGAAATGATGAGATGTAGGAGGAATATGTGTATCAGTGCATCAATATGTATATGTTAAATATACCTGCAGTGCCTTGCTTGTTTATGGCTGACATGTTTAATCAGTCTACAGTTTCAGCTGTGCTAATTATGAAAGTACAACATATTTAAAGTACTGTGTGAGTAGTATAACATCAGTGCTGAAATATAAAACTGTAAATACATTAAAAGGAAAAGCATTTTTCAAAAGCATTTGCTAGTTTCTATCCTCACAGTCCTTACTCTAAGTTCATGAATGCTTGAGCATTTAGTCTGAAAAGTCACTTATAGGCTCTGTCCCACACTTTAGTAGTGACAGAGCCATCTGAAACTCATGGTGATACTTGATGCAGGGTACAGATGATATCGATCAGCTTTTGTTGAATCAGAGTTCCCTCTTCATGTCATTAGAAACAGACATGCAAGGAATTTATGGGAATGTTGTGTGCGAACTATATACCTTTTAAATAAATGACTCAGAGGATCATTTGCAAACTATTGAATTAAAAGGTAAAAAGAACCTTACAAAGCTTTGTTTGCACTGTAACATGACAAACTAATTGCCTGGTGGTATGTTAAGGCATTTTACTCTACTTGTGTCTTTTACTGATTAAATGAATGAGTACTGAACCATGAATAAAATTATGCAACTTTGGGATTATGTACTTAAATTATCTACCTTGTCCACTTGTCTTACTGCTGCTATGTACTGCAGGAACCATAGTCTTCCTTGGACTCCGTGGTATAAGACTCCTTGTCCTTGCTGCCAACCTTACGCCGTTGCCTTCATCCCTGCTCCTTAACAACAGCACCACCAATACTGCCTTGAATCTCTGGAAATCCAAGAAGTTCAGTGACAATAGTGATTATGCCTGAGAGCTTTATACAAGTGCAAGAAACTAAAATCCAACCTGGACAGTCATGCTGACCTTATAAACCCTCCAAAGAGCAACATTTGTCAGCATTTTGTAGAGTAATGTCGAACAGTTTTACAGTTTCCATGCTAATCCCCCTGGGCAATAGTTGCTGCCTATTTCTGTGCACTTCTGCTATGAGACATAGTACTTCATCTCTAGAGCAAAGCTGACATTGATTGAAGGGTACAGCTAAATTTATTTTTTGTTATGAATCAGTTAGCAAAGAGGATACGCCATCTCTCATAACCACCCTTACAGAAGAATGATAAAAGATGGTTAAAGTGAAGAGAATTTTAGGACTTATGCATGTATTGGTAAGCATTTTGATGGCGATGCTGTGGTGCATTGTGGTGGGACTACAACAAGTGTTTAATAATATGTAAGCAATAAAATGAAAATGTATGAAGCAGCTGGGAAGTGAAATAAAGGCAGTAGTCATTTAGTGTTTGAAAATGTTATATTACACAAGGTTCATGGGTGGTGGTAAGTACATATGTCCTTATAGGATCTAGTTATTCACATTTTTGTCTATGTGACTCAATAACTGTACTGCTTACTATGACTAGACACTGAGAAGTACATCACATTAATATGTTCCTGCCTGATGGCACAGTGGCTCAGCTGTTAGCATTGCTGCCTTTCAAGGTGGGTTTTCATTTTGGGTTCTCATCCGGGGGTGCTCTCTAAGTGGAATCTGCAAATCCCTCTTGTTTCTGCATGGGTTTTCATTGGGTACTTCTGTTTCCTACCACAACCTAAAGATGTGACATAGGTGAACTATTGATTATCCAAGACACTGAAGTGGGCTGGATTAAGTGGGTTTATATTTGTTCACTGAAATGCCATTTCAGAGAACACCTAATCAGCGACACAAATTCAGTGAAAATCATTTCAAGGATTTGATGAATTTAACAAGGGAGAAGAAGTAGTTGGCCAACTACACAGCTTTGCCCTTTTCTCCACTGTAGTGCAATCTCGGAGGAGGTATATATAGTTAGGGGGTGTAGGGGGTGAAACCCCCCACTTGGGTGGGTTTGATTTGCTTAGATGTCAGTCTGTTGTGCTGTAGGGCAAGTATTTTCTTGCCCGTGGTAAATTTACTGAATCGCTGAAATGATTTTCGATGAATTTGTGTCACTGATTAAGTGTTCGCTGAAATGGCATTTTGGTGAACTAATATAGACCCAATTAAGTGGGTTATTAGAGAATAAATTAATTTTATTGTTGCTTATAACAAAGTCTTCTCAATGGCTACTCTGGTAATACTAATGATCCATTTGAAGTTTTCCCGTTTGTATTCCTGTATGACATAACATACAAGGACCTGAATACAAATGTTGCATCATAAAAAAAACTGTTGGACGAAGAAGACATTTGACTTGGATATGTAGTCCATTTGCATTCAGTAAATAATAATGCAGAGATGGAAAATGCTTCTGATAGGTCCAATACTTATTTTTTTTTTTTTTTTTGCTTCTGGGTGAATTAGTGGTAATCAGACTCCAGTGTAATGAAAGAAAAGTACTCATAATCTCAGCCTATGCTCCAAAGCAGGGTTATGATACTGAGGAAAAAAGTACATTCAGGCAGCAGCTTCAGGACCCTCTAGATAATTCAGGGCAATGGGAATTGGTGTTGATAATGGGTGACCTGAATGCACATATTGGGGCAGACAGAATAGGATATGAGGACTGCCTGGGCCACATGGGTGGGGCAACAAGAATAAAGAAGGAGAGGCCATTCTAGCCTTCTGTCTGGCAAATGGCTTGGTGATAGCCAACGCACAGTTCAGAAAGAGAGACAGCCACAAGATCACATACAAATCTGACCAACATGCAACTCAGGTAGACTTCTTCATAGTAAGGAAAGGACAGTGGGGTAGATCGGAAATTGCTAAATCATCCCCAGTGAAACAGCTGGCCCACAGCATAAACCACTGGTCACCACAATCAGTTACAAGCAGAGGTCAGTGAAGTTTCTGAGGCCAACCGAAATCAGGCTGAAGACCTAGACACTGACTGGAGAGAAAGCACAACCCTTCAAGGAATTATTCAGGGGTCTAGCACCTCAAGAAATAGAGGAGGAAATAGGAGGAGTTGAAGAAGAATGGCAGTGCCTCAAAACAGCAGGTTTAAGGGCTACATAACAGATAGGGGGTATGTATATATATATATATATATATATATATATATATATATATATATATATATATATTGGTACATGAAGAAAGGAGTGTTGGAATACAGAAGTCCAAGAATTTATCAAAAAAAAAGGAGTGCAGTAAAAATGGGAGATAGAAAACAGACCAGGTTAGGAAGGAATAATTGTTGGCTAACAAAGAGGCTAAGAGAGGAGTTGCAGTAGTAAAGAACAAGGCATTAGAGGCACTCTACCAACTTCTGGAAGCTTACTCATTGGATTATACAAAGAAACTCTATCAGGTTGCAAGGCAAAAACAGAAAGATAAAGAAGTTAGTCAGACACCCTTCATAAAGGATGCCAACAACAACCTGCTCAGCAGTCCACCAGACATCAATGTGATATGGAAGAAGTACTTCTAGCTGCTTTGGAATGAAGAAGACCCCACTGAAGCTGTATTTCCCCAGGTACAGCCTATGGTGAGAGAAGATGAGTACCCCGACATAGAAAAAGTAAGAACAGCCCTAAGGAAAATAAAGTCAGGGAAAGCAGCAGGTTGAAATGAAGTCACAGTGAGATGATCAAGATGTAGGATGAGATGGGAAAAGTGGCTCCTGAAGGTACACATAGTGATATGGAGAGAATAGTGTATCCCAGATGATTGGAGAATAAGCATACTAGTGCCAGTAATCAAAAACAAAGGGGACATTCACAACTATGGGCAGTACAGTGTTATCAAACTCCTGTTACACTGCATGAAACGTATACACAGAGCAGTAGAAAGTAAAATGGGAAATGAGCAATTTGGATCTAGATCAGGACACAGTACAATGGACCCAACATTTACAGTGAGCTAGATACTTGTTAAAAAGCTAGAAATGGTGAAAGGGTCCAACTGGTTATTCCTAGATTTGGATAAACCATATGACAAGTTCCCAAGAAAGCTGATTTGGGCAGTCCTGCCGTGGTTTGAAGTCTCAGCTACAGTAGCAGAATTAGTGCAAGCTATGTACAAGGACCCGATGACTTAAGTACAAATAGTGTTCGGTCTTGCAGAGGGGCTCCCAGTGGGAGGTCATGTACACCAGGGTTCAGCTCTGTGCCTACAGCTATTTATAGTGCTGATGGACTACATTAGAAAATCGGTCAGAGGGGACAGGTCAACAAAGTTGCTGTATATAGACAATGTGGCATTACAGGCAGACTCTGAACAAGAACTTTGGCAAAGAGTAGGGGAATTATATACAAAACTGAAGACACATGGAATGAAACTGAGTACAGATAAGACAGTGGTAATGGTATCAAATGAAGGAATTCAGAAGAAGCTGATAACAGTGGGACAGGTTAACAGTATCAAGGATCTAGGAAGGGTTATTGAGAAGAAGTGAAGTCTGAATGAGGAGGTCGCAGCTAGGATTAGAGAGCCTACAGCCAACTGGCACAGAGTGCTGGGGTAGTGTATGACAGAAGAATGCCAAAGAAGCTGAAGAGCAGTGTGTACAAAACAGTGGTGTGACCAGTAATACTGTATGGTACAGAAACCTGGGCATTAAAGGCAGAACAGTTGAAGAAGCTAGAGGTGATGGAAATAAAGTGCCTGAGAAAGGTGATAGGATGCACACTGTGGGACAGATGAAGAAATGAGGACATAAGAGCAGAAGCCAAAGTAGCTCCAGTTGCAGAAAAGATCAAAGAGAACAGATTACAGTGGTTTAGACACGTGCAGAAAAGCAGAAGACAATCTGGTGAAGAAGATTTGGGGCAGACAGGAAGAAGCCAAGAGGCAATGAGGGTATCCAGCAAAGAGATGGATGGATTATGTGATAGACCTGCGACTGTCAGCCATGAGTGTTAAAGAAAGTAGGAGAGTGGCACTGAATAGGTAAAGATGGCAACAAGTGACCCGACATCCTAACCCCATGTTGGTAATGGGGGAAAAATGAGTTGATAATTGATGATGATGATGATGGTGATGATAATAATAATGATGTTGCAATGTTTAATGTTTTTAGGCAATTACTTACTCAATTAACAGGAGCATTGTCTTTTTCCACAACTTCCTAATGTGCAACTGCTTTCGATAGCATAAAAATGTGAGAAAATTGTTCTAAGAATGTAAAACTATTCTAATGATGAAGCTATTCAGGAACACTAGTGGGAGCAGGACAAAGGCAAATAACTGCAACTACCAGCCTGTGTCAATATTTCTGTCAGCAAGACAGTTTGTTGCTGACTGAATCAATGAAAAGCAATATACCTGCCATGCTAATTGCAACAGCACTCTCAAAGCAGAGCAGCGCGACCTGTTGTGGAGCTGTGTTGCTGTCCATTTTAAACAAATTGCTACTGGCTTTATCTTGTCTGAATAGTAAACGTGTTTTATTCCTGACTATATTGTCCTACTGAATCAGAATGTGCTTTTAACGCCTATATACAAACCAATACAACATTACTATAAAACAGTCCAATATGATGTATTTAAAAAGTGAAAAATGTAAGGTTCATCCTCTAACACATGTGATTCCACATATTTAATCTCCCAGTACAAGACCTTCACTGTTGCAATCTGTCCTGTGATATTAACTGAACTCCAGAGGGCAAAAAACTATTGGCAGTGTACATGCCCTTTAAAGGACTTACTACTGTCATGGAAAAAAAAATCCACTTATAAAAGCAATCAAACAATCAACTGTGATGGAACCATTAAATTACATATTCCATTTCAATAATCTTTGGAGTACTGAGTGTTGTGACTAAGTGTAGACAGTGTAAAAAAGTTAATTGAATGTGAAACAAAATGTGAAGGTAAACACTGTAAAGTGCCTGGGGAGTCCAAAAAAATATTACCCATTGTTTTCTGTTTGAACAGCCCCAGGTACAACCAGTGAAACTTTTTTTGAATAGTTTTCTCGGGTGCACTTGAATGGTTGCATATTACAAAATCTGTTAGCAATCATTATGCAGCCCCTGTAAGGCACAAGCCACAGTGCCCTGCTCACTGACAGCTAAACGTGATAGACCTAATCTGTTCCAGGTGTCCCCTTAGTACTAAAGTCATCCTAAAATGTGTGTGAGTGCCTTTGATATGGCTGGAAGGAGTTGAAAGTTCTCAGGTTTGATACCCATCTCAATACATCTATGTCTACCAAGACATGCGGAATATTTGTGACCACATATATGAAACACCATATTTTAATGTTGTTTGTTAAGGAATTAAAATTAGGATGGAGGAGCATGCACAGATTATGTATTTGTTACACTTCTCCATAAGCTCAGCTGTAGGCATTTTGACTGCCAGCAGCAGCAGCAGCAGTGAGCCTAGTGCTAGCTTTAAAGTAGTATTAAAGCCTGAAGTGAAATACAGTAACTAAAATATTAGTTTATCTTTAACACTAAGGAAAAGAATCCTCGCTAATCCAGTCTGGCTACAAGCAGAACAAAAGCAGTAACAGAAAAGCACCACAGTCCCCATGTGATCTGACTGGTGTTTTATTTAGTGCTTTCTTCTTCCTCACTCATTCAAGACTTTATCAGACTAAATAAATAGCAATCCACCCAAGTTTAAATACCCTCAAATCACATGACTCCATGCTGGGAAAATGTATTGTTATTCAATTAAAACTCTTTAAAATTAAATTTCAAATATCTGCATTAAATAACCACTTCTATAACAAAAATCATATTTAATGCTTGTAAATCTAATTACATAATGAACTATAATTAGTTCTACAATTTCAAAGACAACATTTTAAAATTCTACTAAGGTTAACCATTTCATTTAGGCAATTTGTGATATTGAAAAAAAAAACTTCCCCAATGGTCCTGTGTTCATTTTTTCCAACACTGAAAATAAAAACTTTGAAAAATTAGCACAGCAAATGGCATGTTTTCAAAGGGTGTTATTAATGCAATAGCTGTGTTCATAGATTCTGTCTCGAAGGGTGTGTTCGGTATTCCCATCGTAATACGTCCCACAGCTTCAACATACTGCCAAGTAAACAATTGCTCTACTCCCACAATTAACTTTGAGGCAATGCATGCATTTAATAGTTATATTAACAATAATCCATTTGTTCACCATTTATTAAATCCACATTGTTTGCAACTTCCACATTTAAAAGTGGCATTGATACAAGTTTTTGAATCCATATTGTTTCCAAATTATTTTTTATGTTAAAAGTCCTGCTTCTAATCTTCTTTTTCCAAAGTGTGTCAAGACCACAACATTTTTTCTAATCACATCCAAGAAGTTTGTATTATCACTAAAATATGTGCTGACCATTGATTTGGTAAACTTCCTTAACTTGACTACCTTATTTTCTCTTGGTATTTAACCAATCTTAAGAAACAATTTGGTTCTGTTTACCCTACCCCCAAAATATCTCATATCTTTTGGCATTTAAAATATCTGTGAGATGTCAGCTTTGTTTAAACAATTGCATCAAAATATCCAACTCACTTATAAGGGACCATTTTCAGTAGTTAATCTGGATGCACGTGCCATTTGCACTTTAACAATACTAATCTTCTGTTTTATAAGGAAGGCAGGTCTCAAATTAGAAGCAGATATGGCAAAAGGTAAACAGACACATCTAAATAATTGACATTTTTCTGATGCAACCATATATATAAATTAAAAAAAATTGTATTATTGAGAACCCACAGAAATGACTAAGTGTTCTGGTGTTCCCCTCCAAATAATAACAATATTGTCCAAATACCCATCCCAAAATTTGGTGTACTCTGAATTAAAAAAACTATTCCCAGGATTTTATAAAATAATTTACCCATTTACATGGCCATAGTTCCCCCTCGGCAGCGTGCCATGCATATTAATTATGGAGCGCTGCCAAGGGGGAGCATACTAACAGGGATATTGAATCCATGTAGAGGGTAGAGAATCCATGTACATGGTGAGGCTCCCTGTAATGTTCCATGCTGCTGTTGATATGTGCTGTTGTGTTTTAAATGTATAAATTGTTATGCTTTTGTTTTTTATTTTTTATTTTTTTAATGTCTGTTTGCACAGCATGAAGCACAGCAATGCCAAGCTGCATTTACACATTAGACACATAGACAGCTGACACCTGCCAGACATCTAAATATAGAAACCGGATGTAATAAATTATCATATCTTTTTTTTTGTATTCCATTTGCATGATGCGGCACAGAGCACAGCAATGCCAAGCAGCGCTTACACATGTAATTAATTATATATGTCTCCTTACTACTTTATATACTATCCAAGCAGCTAAATGAGTAGACCAACAATCTAAAGCTTCATAGGTCCTGGGTTCGAGTGCAAGGGACCCTTGCACACATATTTGTTGAATGCAACGTAAAATGTCTTTTAAATTAAAATCAATATTTTTACATTTGGGAGAGCTGCGTGGTGCTAAGCACTGCTTAAACATGGTTAATGGCCAATATTGTTTGCGCATTTCTAAACTTTGTTAAAACCATGGTTTTGTGAGTTTTAATAATGCTCAGCTTCACTTTGTGCTTTTTTGAATGTTGCTAAATGGCACATACGAGTGGGAAAACAGCCTATATTAAGGCAAACAGGCAGGAATTCTGCACCATTTTTGCAATCTGCTTATCTGCTGATATGCCTGGTGGTGTTGGAGAGTGTGCACACTTTTAGGTGCAGAGATGGGGTGTACAGGAGTCCAGGTGTTTGTTGGCCTCCTCATAGGTAGTTATGAACCTAGGCTGCTGCAGGGCAGTTATCAGGGCTCAGAGTATAAGGCTGGGGCCTGGAATCATTTGGCCAGGGATCTTACCAGTGCTACTGTTATCTCCTGCACTGGTGAGCAGTGTTGTCACCACTATGACGACCTGAAGCTGAGAAAGAGGGGAACATTGGACACCTGGGTCCAAGAGGCTAGGGCTGGGCATGCCCCACAAATATGTAAGTATTTTTCCACTGTTTTACCAAAATGCAAGCTGAATGTGTGCAAAACTGGTATGCATAATAGTGTGCTTTTCTCCCAACAGCTACAGCTGATAGGACTTGCAATATTCAGGTCCATGTCGAGCGCCTGGCCAGGTTGTCCCATGAGTGTGATAAATATGGATATATTATGCTAACTATAGTGCAATAAGCAATAAAGAATAAAAAAGTACTGCAATAAAGAATAAACAATAAAAACTGCAGTGCAATAAATGGGCAATTAGAACTGTAGGGCAATAAATGAACAATAACAATTGAGTTGCAATAAACAATAAAAAATACCAATAGCAGTAATAAAAAAATGTGTAAAGCAGGATTGTGGTGTGGTGTCTTAACATAAATGCACTAGAGCTGTATGCATTGCATGTCTATGGTAAGTCAGCTGCAATCAAATGTACAACTGTAATAGCTGTAGAATGCAAAACTAATGGCCTGAAAACTCAACTCATAGTACAGTTCAAGGCTGTCTCCAGACCAGTTTCAGTAAAAAAATGCTCTCATTTTCTTCCGCTCCAGGAACAAAAGGTATACGGCTGAGGAAGCCTGCTTTAGGAGCAGTTAGTGTGTGTAGATTTCACAGAGAATTATCAGTAAAGCCAATAAAGTGTTAAGTAGCATTGTGGATTCCTAAATAAATTTGTCTTAATATTTGCAGCATAGCTGTATTCATTGGATGCATGCTCTACTGTCACTGCAGCCAAGTATAAAACTATAATAGCTCTACAATGCAAAAGGAATGTCCTTAAAATGTATTGCGCAACTCATAGTATGGTTCAAGGTTGCCTCCAGGCCAATTTCAGTCCCATAATGCTCACATTTTCTTCCACTCTAGGAACAAAAGATATATGGCCGAGGTAGCCAATTTTATGAGCAGATGGTGCATGTAGATTTCACAGAAAATTATCACCAATACAAATAAAGTGTTAAGCAGCATTGTGATTTCCTAAATAAATCTGTCTTAATATTTGCAGTAAGACTGTAGTCATTGCATGCCTGTTCTAAGTTGCTGCAGTCAATTGTTAGATTATTTGCAAATGTTCCCTGCAGTCACAGCTATTGGGGTCTACTCCCATGCCTTCCAACTAAGGCATGATGGCTGTCTAGTTTACTTAATGTACACAAGCATGCCTCTCAAGTGTCATGATATTTCGTAATGTAATTAGAATTGCCTAATCTGGCTGTCACATGATTACCAGATATATTATTACCTGGAATGCAATGTATTACCAAATCCATTTACAAAACACCTTGGTAGTTATATAAGTCCACGTTATGTGAAACTGTTCTGTGTAGATGTGTACCTGTATTTGTTACTGCTTGGCCCATACTGTCCCATGCTAACAGCTTGAGAAGTATGTATGTGCTACGTCATCAGTAGAAGAATTGTAGTCACTGTACTCACAACTGACACTACACACCTGTAGAACTATGTATTACCAGTGTTTTCAGGGATATCATCTGCGATGTCACTAATGGTATGCTTTCCTCTCTATCCCCACCCCTTATCTTCTTTAATTTATTATTGTTGTTTATTATTATGATTTATTATTAATATATTTTATTAAACTATATTTTGTTCAACTTTAATTTATTCTTATTCATTATTATGATTTCATATTAATATATTTTGTTAAACTGTAAAACTTATGGTTTAATTCATGCTGGCTTGCTGTTAACATGCTGACTGCTATATTGCTTAATGTTGTGTGACACATAATATATCTTAATATGTATATGGATTAATAAATATTATGTTGGATTCTGTTAAAACTAACCTTCCTTTGGTTATTACTAACCTTAGCATATTGTTCTAACTACTTTACTGCAGTTAGTCAAGGTTGGCTGGTTCCTCATGATCTGCCTACTTTGCCTTCTCCAGCCATGGCACTGGGTCCCAGCAAGTCTGGTACCCAGCCTATGGTGACCCCACTGCTGACCCTGCACTACCTGCAGTCATGGGTAGTACCGCTGCATGGGATGGGGGCCCAGTCCCTCTCTGGGAGTGGTGGTGGAGGGGGAGTTGTCACTTGTAATGAACTGCCTGGTTTGGTGCATGGGATCATCAAGCATGGGTTTGGACTATGTCTGCATCGGATGGAGAGCATGCTGGCCACCCTGGTGGGGCAGGCTCTCCTCAGAGCCCAGCTTCCACTACTACTGGCCCAAGGGCAGTGACTGAGCAGTGTCTACAGTCCCATTGCTGGGGATGTGAGTCACGCTGCTACCTTGTGGAGGCACATTGGATTGAGATTCCACAACACCCTTCCCATCCAAGATGTTTACCCCCTCTTGTGTCACACACCACCCCTGTCTGCTGCCTTGTCTGTCTGCAAAAGCTTCCTCACCTACCCAACTTACCTCACCCACATGTACCTATGTCCCTTCCCCAACATTCCACTCTTACCTTAAAAAAAAAAATGAGCACCTGTCCCAAAAACAAAAATATGTCTCATACTTAGCTCTCCATTTTGCACACATGTCTACTGGACACACATAATTTGATCCAGTTGGCTTAACACAATTATGTTGTTGTCACCTCTCGCTCAGATGGTGATAGTCCAAAGTCATTTATAAAATCTGTCAAAGTGCACAGTTGTTGCTGTACAATAAAAGAATAGCTATGGTTCTTTCCTATAACCTTCCTGCACATACCTGCCTGCCTTTCTTATGTTTTCCCCCCTGTTTGCACCCCATTTCACCACTTTCCTAAATCCCCATTTTTCTTTTCTTTATATATTTTTAGCACAATGCTTCATGATGCACCACATCGAGCAGCTTTGCTAAATGGAGTTATATTGATATCTGTGTTTTTAAATCATAATAAATACATACAAAATAAGCATCTGCCCCCTATTTCAAACCCAAGACCATCACATCTGCAGACCACTGCATTAACTTGCCATGCCAGAAAACTGTTAATTATAGCAGATGGTTGAAGCAAAACATAGTAATTGCAAGTTTCACTAATTAAGCATGTTTAAGCACAGCTGTGCATCGATCTGCATCGTGCAAACTTTCTTAAAGATAAATGGAAAAATTGGGAGTGCACCTTGGAGTCTGGTACAAGAGTACACCACTAGAAAGCCAAACACACAAGAATGGATGTGACTTCTCTAATAGCAGGTAAATATCCCCCTTTATCAGCAACATTTACAAGTACACCTGCTAAGGCATTACTAGGAAAAAATATGTACAACAGGGACCCTGATGTAGAAACATATCCATATAAAGCCATGCACATAATGATGGCTGTAAGAAAAAGTAACAGCCTGTATGTGTGTACTTATATCTTGCAAATACATCTCTTGTAGCAGTGACTCAGTGGCTCAGCCTATTAAATGTCTTACAAAGAGTAAATTTTGCCACACACAGTCCTGGGTTCAAATCCAGTGGTGAGCATCATTTAAATAACATTATTGTGAAGCCAGCAATTAATTACTGAGTCAAGCACTCTTTATCCACACAATGCATTATAAATGCTTGTCAGTGCTGGAAGTCACAGGCCTGCAGATAAGAACACAATTCACATATCTGTATAGAAAAGTAAGTGCATAAAGTGTCACATCATGCATTACTATGCATTCACAGAGGATTCTAACTCAGGTAATGCAAATGAGGCCCACTAATATCAGAATGCAGTACACAACCCTACATCTACAACAAAACAGTGTCATGCTTACAAGGAGCAGGACCATGGCCCTGTCCGATACCAGACGGAGCTGTGAAAATAGAGGGAGAGGTAATGTCAGTACCACCACATGTTACAGCACAATAAGTTATTGCATTCACATATTTCACATTTACAGTAGCTAATATGTTAATTATTGTATTGGTCAACATCTGAGCACAAGAATCAAACTGCAGTTAAATCCCCCCAAAGAACACAGACCTGACACCCACGTAAGAGTATGTACACCCTGACACACTGAATACTACGCTCCTCTACCATGGAAACTGTGACACTCACATCTACAATGTATGGTGCGATAGATGACTGGGAGCTGTTGTTTTTGCCCTGGTTTGCCTGGAATTCCTCAGTGGTTGAGAGTGATTGTTCTGCTGCAGGCCATGGTCCTGTTCCTGGTAAGCATGACATTGTTTTGTTATAGATGTAGGTTTAGAGAAATGTACTCCCCAAAGTGTCACCCCAGGCCTGCTGCCTGGAGTGCTGTACTGTCAGCATGATTGCCAACTGCACAGATATTTTATGACTGTACACATGTTACAGTCATACGTATGCCTTGTAGGTGTCACCATAATGATAGATGCAACAGTATTGTCAGGACATTGCAGATTTCCAATATGTGTCAAATGTGCAGAGTCTTCATAAATGTCAACAGTGTACTTCATTTTTTCTAATGAGATTGCTGTGTAAAGCGCTTTTATTTACAAGTAACTACAATTGTTTGTGGGAATAGTAATGTCCTCTTGTCCTACTATATGATGTTGGGGTTTCAACAGGTCTGTAATAGTGCCAACAGTGTACTGTAGAGCATAATAGTGTAGGTATTAATGTACTGCTTTTTTTCTCTCTTATCACAGGTGACCAGGGGAGTTGGTCTCTATCCCCTACACAACCTGATATTGGTGTCTCTTTAGACTCTGATGATTATGGTGGGCACAGTGTAGCACAGATGGGGGGTTTCAGGGATTGAATATGGCCCAGAGGTTGACATCACTCCTCTGCCCTCATTGTCCCCACACACAGTCAGTATGCTTACACATACACATTCTCCGGAGGCCACAGATATTGGACAGTCAGAGGGTGAGGACATTGAATAGGAAAGTTTGGCAACTATGGCTCCAGTGAGTGTAGACACTGGCCATAGCCAGAGATCTGGTGAGGTTCCACACTGGCAGATTGATAGGGGTGCTCATAGGAGGCTTGCTGTCTTTCCATCACCTGTTGCAGATGTCACATCACGGTTCACTCAGAGTATTTTTTGGGCTATCATGGAGGCACAGGCACGTTCTGAAATGGACTCCAGATCTATGCTCAGAGTTATTGATGCAGAACAGTCTGACATCAGTGACTGCCTATACAGCATTGGTGACAGCCAGGATTGGTTCATTGATGCAGTGGAAAGAAGGTGGGCTGAGACAGTGTCTGTCTTGGAACAAACAGTGTTTGTGGTTGGATTTTAGCATCAGCCTCATGGACATAGATCAGCAACCTCATCTGATAAGAGTCTATGTGGCCATGCACAATCACGCTCCCTTAATGAAAGTACATCCAGCGCTACAGAGAGGAGTGTGCTGTCCACATCAAGATGTGGCAGGCCATTGGCTCCTGGAACCTGGGTGATCCTGTAGAGGACATGGTCTCAGCAGATAGCCATCACCATCAGGTACTAGCACCGATTCTGACCTTGGGCATGGAGGTGCCAGTGCAGCTCCTGGCAGAGCCAGTTCCTGTATTTGGGGCTGGAGACAGTGAACTGTCAGATCTACTATGCACGGTTCAAAGCTGTCCAGTATGCACACATGTAGGTCTAGCACTGAGCTTGACTGTGTACATGCACACACTCCCACATCACTGTGAAATGCAGGTCACCTACAGACACACATAGCACAATTCCATGGTCCATCTTGCCTGCTTCCCTTCCTCACTCAAAGGCAACTGTTATACCCTGGCACAGAGGTGGTGCATACACTGACCCCCAGAACTATAGATCTCTTTGCTTGAGTATCCATATCTGTATGGCCATAAGGGCAATCATCATGGAGCTGATCAGCACACATATGTGTGATCTACACACAGCTGACTGTACACAGTTTGGATGTCTGACAGGAGGATCATGACTATTTAACATGTGGACATTTCTGTGGCAGTCACCAAGGACCTGGGTGAAGGGACATCAGGGCATACAACCCCTTGGACTGACCCAAGCCATCTGACTGTATCCCCCATTCAGGTATCATTTAAAAAGCACCCACTTAGGCATCCATGGTACTATCTTTGTACACGTCACTTAATGGCCCATTGATGGCACACATACTCAACATTGGGACATCTGCCTACAATAGTAATCTGTAAGCAGCAGTGTTCAACAGGCTGAGTCCTGTGTCCTCTACTGCTTGGAATCCATTTAACCATGATAGAAATGAATAATGACTGTCTGTGGCTAACAATGTTGGCTGATGCATGCAAAGTGTGAGCACTCATGGAGTCTGTGAGTTATGTAAATATCCTACAAGGGGGTATTGATGAACAAATGCCTGTTGGCATAGTAATGGCCATAAACTGCATGCAAATATATATGTAGTATAATTTCCATCATTAGCACCTATGTACCTGGTAAGTAGCACATCATTCGCAACATGTGATATACATACTCAGGGGTGAAAGAACGGGGCACACAGACCTAATGTGCCTGAGATCACCATGTCTCTTCAGTGGTATAATGGGAATCATGTGTCATAGCTGAGGGCACAATCACCCATTCTTGACATACTCAGAACCTCCATGTATTCTTCCCTCACTCTGCCAATATCTGAGTACAATGGCCATTTGGTAATGGACGTTTCCAAGCAGCACTCACACTTGCACACAACAGTATGGTCTCTCACAAGGGAACTTCACAAAGTCAACAATTGTTCAATGGGGAACATCTGAAATGAGTGTCTTTGTAGTCTGTGGCATATAAACTTCTCAGAGGTGTTTTCTGCCTTGCATACAGGACAATGTGTGACCGTTCTTGATTGTAAATGTTGCATATCTGTAGATGGCATACTACATGGATTAATCACTGTAAGGACATTAACCTAGTAGATGACATTAATAATACATGCTGGTGGGAGAGATTTGTCTAGCAGACTTTAACCCTGCTTTGAAACAGAACCATGACTAATGGCAAGTAGAGCATCATAGTGCACCTCAGCACATGCCATCTGTATGCCTGGCTTGGTGACCATCATTTCACCACAGGGCTTCTGCCTGTGTCCCTCCTGGACTGTTGCAATATGTGCTGATCATGTAAATAAGGGTATACAGTTGTCTATGATTGTGATGACTGTATGGCCATTATGCTAGTGAGGTTCAAACATCCTTTGGTTCCATAAGCTAACGTACATTTCTTTAACAGCCACACACACAAAAATGGCTACATTGAGGATAGCACCACTTACAATTACTGCTTAAAGGACATGACACAGCACACACATAGTGCAAGTTGGCTGTATGCAGATAAGAGCACTTACCTATGTAATAATACACAATGCAGATCACAGTACTTATCAGATGTGCCATGGCTTAAGTTGGATGCTACCCTAGCAGCTGGTAGTCTTAAGGTAGATGACATCATCAGTCCTTGTAGAAGAGGGCAGTTTGGAAGCCAGCAGCAACTTAGAGGGCCAAAAAATACATAGCCATAGCACTCCAATAGCCAGTGAGGTTTTCTCAGTTGTTGGGCAAGGGGATACTCATACACAGACACCAAGTGGCCTGTAGTGAGATTAGAAATCCTACCTATCTAGTTTTACACACTATAGGTCACTGTACTTATAACATGCAGCACGGCTTAAGTCGAATGCTGAATGATAGCTGGTAGTTTTAAGGTAGATGACATCATCAGGCAGTCTGGAAGCCATCAGCAACTTACAGGGCCAAAAAGTGCATACCCGTTATGACTTGCTAGTCAATGAGGGCTTCTCAGTTGTTTGGCAGGGGGATACATACACACAAAGTTGCCTGCAGTGAGATTAGAATCCCTGTCAATCTAGTCTTACACACTACAGATCATAGCACTTATCACATGTGCCACGGCTTAGGTCAGATGCTACAATGGCAGCTGATAGTCTTACGGTAGATGACATCATCAGGCATTGTAGAAGAGGGCAGTGTGGAGGTCAGCAGAAAATTACAGGGCCCAAAAGTGCATAAACATTGGAGTTTGATAGCCAGTAAGGGTTTCTCAGTTGTTTAGCAGGTGGATACACACACACACACACACACACACACACACACACACACACACACACACACAAAGTGGTCTGCGGTGAGAGTAGAACCCCTACCTATCTAGTCTTACACAGTATAGAGCACAGTACTTATCCCCGCACAATGGCTGATGTCCGTTTTATATGTGATTGCAGGCAAACTACTTGTAACTGCACAAACTAGGCTTGTGTTGAACAGCATCTGTGACCTGCAGAGTGATATTGTGTCACACTGTTATCTGCATCTAGTACATAGCAGTGAGATAACTGTTATTATGCTAGCTATGTGACTACAGTTACCAGTATGGCCATATGTGGCTGCTTGCACTTAAATGAGCAAGCCTATGAGCAGGTACAATGTGCCCTGTCCATGCATGCGTACACAACATTATACATTACACCACCTGCTCACCTGTTGCTGTCTATGTGGTGACACCCAGCAGGCACAGGGGTCTGTAGGTAAGTGCTTTATGTACTGTTGAGCCATTACTTTGTATCCTTTGAGCAACATTATAGATTTTTGATAGAGCGGCTTTACTCACCAGTAATACAGTGTAGGACAAAACAGACATCTGCACACATATTTCTGTATATAACAGGGATGTATATATAAATGTAGCTGTGTGCATGATATGTATATGTGTTATGTAGCTGTATGGGGAGAGACTGAGATGTATGTTTATATATATATATATATATATATATATATATATATATATATATATATATATATATACACACTCACACACACACACACACTGTATATTTGAAAATACATAGAGATACATATACTATGTATGTGAGTGAGAGATAATGACTGATGGATATGTATACATATATGTATGTATGTATGTATAGACATATCTATACTTAACAGGTCATTTTGATCAAAGGGCAACAGGATTGCATTCAGTTTAACTAACAGGATTTCATTCAGTATAACTCAGGATTGCATTCAGTTTAACTAACAGGATTTCATTCAGTATAACTAAGTGTACGGGCATGCCCAGTGGGACTGTCAGTACTTATAAAGTGACTCCAGGCCACACCTACCTGCACTCCAGTCCGGAATTTTATGTGTTATGGACACTGACATCTGCCCCTGTTTCTGCAGTACTGTACACTCAAAATGTCCATGGCATTCTTCAGCTGTCTGATGTAATTAATATGTGGTTCATAATCTTACACCACACACAGACTGACAGTCTGTGACAACACCAACATAACAATACCTCACATGAAAAATATGTGGATACCTCCAGATTTGGACCTCAGTGGTATCACCAATGGTGACTTCCCTAGTCCACTGAGCCACACAAGCTGCCAGCCAGAGAGTAGACATTCATCACACAATCAAGAGAATATATATGTACATTGTTATTCCTGTGTTAAGTGAGACATAGCATGTATGCTCTGTTTCTATATTAACTGGCCTGAGTTTGCCTGGACGTCTGATATACCATTTATGACCTAATGTTAAAGCAATTATATGGAGAAACTGCTGTGTTGGGTGTGGGGGAGCAATACCACATGTTCTGCTTGGATACACAGTAGTCCAACTATCATGTGACCCCACTGATTAACATATCTCTTGACTGATGTAGTGCACATTCCAGCCACGGGGCCTGCTGAATATTAAGAAACACATACTAGAGGACTGGGTAGCTGTAGTCCAATGCAGATGTTACATATGTCCAAATAGCCCACTATATTTACTTCATTAATGCAGCAAATCCATACATTTAATGATATATTATAATAATCCTTACAAGTAGTGAGTAGGTTAGGGACTTACCTTGTGAATGCAGCAGTTGACAGAACTGTAGCTCAGGGCTGACTTTGTCTGATACAAGCAGTAAACAACCAATACATGGATAGGTACAGGTTGTGAGGGTTGCCTAGCATCGCATTTACTATATGTATGTGAATAGGAGTAAGGTATCAGTCCCTAGGGCCTTAGGTTGTCATTGAAAGTACTATGTGTTGTCTCTTACCCAAAGCCAGGACATATTGAGCATGCCTATGTCTGCCTAGACAGACATCATAAGGGGGGTTCCTCCTCCGAGTCCTCCAGTGACTGCAGCTGTGGTGACCTAGGCAGTGGTGGGGAGCTGTGTATCCCTTCCCTTTGCTGATCCTGCTGTAGCTGTTTCCACAGGATCATATTGTGTATCATGGCACATACTGTGAACATATGGGCATATGTGGCTGGACAGTACTGCAGAGCTCCACCAGATATATCGAGGCACCGGAACCATGACTTCAGAAGCCCAAACACATACTCTATGATGTTCCTAGTTTTTGTGTGTGCCTCTTTATGGCATTCTTTGGTAGGTGTCTGTGTATTTTTGATGGGTGTCATCATCCACAGTTCCAGGGCGGAGCCAGCATCCCCCAGTAAATGGCTGTGTGGGGTGTCCCCCATAGTAAAATCTGGTACAGCTGTGATGCATGCCAGATATGGGAGTTGTGATAATGGCCAGGGCAGCCAGCACACACATTCATGATAATCTCGTGGGCATTGCACATGACCTGGCAGTTGATGGCGTGGTATCCCTAATGGTTGACGTAGATTCTACCCTCCTCACAAGGCAGTGCCTTGATGTGTACATGAGTGCAATCTATGGCACCCAGTACTTCAGGGTAGTATGCTACATGGTAGAAATGTTGCATATTGCTGGTCCTCACCTCAGTGAAGAGAGGAAAAGAAATGTGCTCACTGGTATGTGATAGCATGACATCCAAGAACTGGTGATGGAGGAAACTCCCAGATATGCTCAGAACTAGTTCAAAATGATGTGAAGATTACTGATCCTACAGACATTGCCAACATACTGGCTGACAGGTTCAGTGCAAACTTCCCCCCCCCCTCCCCCCCAAAAGGAGAGATATCTAAACCAAGCGATTGCAGCCCCCCAAACATCTCCAACGCCCAAGTGAGAACTGCTCTCTCCAAAGCAAAAAACACAGCATCCATGGGACCTGATGGTGTCCCCGGCTGTGTGCTCCACGAACTCAACGAGGAATTAAACCCACAGCTAGGACAGCTGTTTAATCATAGTCTTACCTCTGGATACGTGCAGGAGTGGCGCACTGCAACTGTGGTCCCACTTCACAAAGGCGGTGCCTCCACCGACCCTGGAAATTACCGCCCATTAGCTTGACAAGCCTTATCTGCAAAGCCATGGAGAGGATCATAATGGACCTCATAAATAAAGACATAGGAATTTGCAGACTTTGGATCCATCCCAGTTTGGCTTTGTCAAAGGCAGATCATGCCTTCTAAACTTGGTTGACTTTTGAAACAGTCACCAAAGCCATTGATGAGGAAAGGCAGTCCATACAGCCTACCTCGATCTGGCGAAGGCCTTTGATACAATACCCCACTCGGGTATCATTGAAAAACTCATCAGCTTAAATGTTAACCCATACATCGCAAGATGGGTTGCAAACTGGCTGAGTGACAGAACCCACAGGGTCAGAGTTGCTGGCGCCATGTCAGACTCAAAGCCTGTCACAAGTGGTGTACCACAGGGCTCAGTCCTGGGCCCACTCTTGTTTGGCATCTACTTTTCCGAAGTACAAGCAAACACAGGAGGGTTATGGCTGACAAAGTTTGCAGATGACTGCAAACTGGGCCATAGTAGAAAACACATCTGACACAGATATCCTTCAGAAGGGTCTCACAGAAACGGATAACTGGTGCCAGAGCCATGGCCTAAAGTTAAATGCCAATAAATGCATAGTCATACCCTTCGGGAAAAACAAGGTTACCCCTAGCTACCAAATAGGTGGCAATCCACTGAGTACAGAAGAAGTTATCAGGGACCTGGGGACCCAGGTTGATAGTAGTCTGTCATTTGACACCCATGTAGCTAAAGTAGTTAGGAAGACCTTCTACATTGCCCACCTTATCATGAAGGGATTCTCATCTAGATCAAGGGAGGTCATAGTCTCCCTATACTCATCACTCATCAGACCAATGATTGAGTACAATGCCCCATTCGGAATGTATCTGACCCGACACTTGCAGCAGCTGGAGAGGCCACAAAGTTCCTCACCAAAAGGATAAAGGGTCTCAAACATCTGTCCTATGCTGCCCGACTGAAAGAACTCCAGCTCTATTCAGTCGCTTACCGCTTGCTCAGAGGTGACCTTTGCCTAACATACAAGGCCATGTCAAACCCAGATTTGATGAATATGCTTCACCTCAAAAAATCTAGATCCGTCAGAGCCACAAGGGCGGGAGACTTAAACCTCGACACGGCTATTAATAGGACGTGCTGGAGGGATAGATTCATCACCCAAAGACTCCCTATGCTGTGGAATAAAATCCCGGTATATGTGAGGCAGAGCACCTCGCTGGCCTTGTTCAAGAGAAATCTTGACCAATGGATGGGAGATCGCAGATATACCCCAGGGATTACCTCAGTGTCACTGCTCAACAGAGGCACAGCAAAATAATGGGTATAGTTCCCCATACTAAAGGGGTGGCGTAAGCCACAAAACTATGGGCTAGGCTTGTAAATGCCCTCGGGCAGATAGCCTAGTATGAACCTATGAACCTATGAACCTATGGTGGAGTACCCAGCATGCTGATGCCTTTGAGACCCCCATCATGTCCCTGGTTGGTCTTTGAAAAGTACCTGTAGTCCTAAGGGATACACATACCTTTGTTTCCACTAGGATGGGTTCCCCTCTGTTAGCTCTAGGTCTGAGCTGAGGGTGAGAGAGCTCAGTGAGTTCTTGTAGTATGTCCCTGTCTACCCTGTATTGCTTTACAATCTCCAGCTTATGTAGCTCCTGGAAGGTTACCCTGGGCTTAAACACTCTCCTGCCTCTCTGTCTAGGCCTATTGTCAGCAGCAGCAGCAGGAGCAGCATTGACATCATCATCCAGCACATACAGGTGCAGCAGACCTACAGCAGCCCCTAGCATTCCCTCAATTAAAATTCACAAGTCTGTATTCCAATGGTGCAGATTATTGGGTAAGAATCAGACTGTAAGGTGTATGCATACTTTATAGAGCTCTGCTGTAGGTGCAAAGTGTGTGATTGGGTAACTATGATGCATTCCACCTGCCTACAATATAATTAATAATTTAATGTCCCTATTTTAGCTTAAACAAGGGTCAAACTAATTAAATAAATTTTTTCAAACAAGGTCAGCATGGCAGCACACCGCGCAAACACACACAAGGAAGGTAAACAAAGCTTAGAAGTTTGTGGACACCCCCCCCCCCCCGTAGGGACATAGCCAGGTGTTGTGCCATGCAAAGACACAAACCTAAACTGAAATTCACTTAGAAGTCAGTAGACCCCCTTTGTGAGCCACATCCTGTGTAAACAGCAACATGGGTCTAAGCCTACATGAAGGGGATATGCAGACATGATGACTCCTTTCTGCTATTCAGTTCCTCCACCTCATTTGCATAGGTATCTGTGCTCACAGCCTGGAAACTACACTTCAGAGCCCAACCATGTTAGCAACAGCACTAATGCACCATTGTCGGGACTCCACACACAGTCTTGTTATACATTTCTGTCATATACTAATTAATTTATTTTCCAATTTTTTTTATTTTTCTATAAAACATGTTTGTGCACTGCAAAGTGCTCTGCAAATGTAGCCAGATATGCAAAGTTGCTCTAGTTGCAATTTTGTACCTATATAGATCCATATACACATTTCATTTAGCCTGTTACCAACATTGAGCATAAGTTTATAGTTAATGCAAACTGTCGTAGTAGAAATTTAGTTTATCTGGCAAGCTGTAGAGCTTGTCATTGTTTTTATGTTGGGAAAACTAATAGATCCTTGATGGAATGTATGAGGGAACACTTTTATAGAATTAATAATCAAGATACACAAATGCTCTGGCTAGACATTTCTTGGAATGTGGTGAGGAACATATTTTTGGTTTCACAGTTGTTGAAACAATAACCCTGAAAAAATGGGGTGGGGGATGATTATAAGAACTTCACTGAGAGTTATGAGTTATTCTCTATTATAACTCTGCAGGCAGATAAGTACCCTGGTACAAATAGGAAGATTTCGATTAAACCTATTCTAAAAGTTAGAGTGGTCTTTAAATGATTTTAATATTTTATTGTATCTGTTTTCTTATTGGTTGTTTTGAATTAATTGTTGAAGTGACTTGTTATATATGATGTAAATGGTTTGTAATTCTTGGCCTGATGAAGCACAATATTTTGTGTGAAAGTGCTTACCTATTACATTAAAACAGCTGTTTTTGTGCCTCTGACTGTGTCTCAGTGCCTATTAGATTTGTTTCTTACATTGTATTGATTTGTCAGCACTGTTTATTCCTTGGGTTTCATTCTTTTTTCTAAAAAATTAATTTAACTTATTTCTTTTTATTTTTCCGACATACAGGATGATAGTTTTGCTCATATGTGTATGTAGTATGACATTTCTGTCCAAATATCTGCATATTTACAACCCCCTTTATCTGTCTGCAGTCCTGTACACAGAAGTTTTCCATGTACAATACAGACATTGACACGGGGTCTGAAGAGATGCCTATCTGCTTGCTGGATCATGTTACCTGCCTCATTTTCATGACATTCACTTGCTTATGAGGTGATTTGCATGCCATGGAAGTTTCCTGAATATTAAAATGTTCCTAGCCATGTAAGCAGCATGGCAGGATGCCTACATGTAGGCTTTATTAAATTCCCCCTATGTGTTTTCCCAATAAAAACTACAAGGTTAACATAAATGGAGCACAAGCTGCCCCCATCGCTGTGCCTGCTATTTGATGGTAGTGTTGACCCGCAAAAGTAAGGAAATAAAGTGTATTCCATGGCGTCTTCCATCACTGTCAGGTCCCTGTTGATAAAAGTATTAAATTTACTGAGAATGTCACTGAACCAAGCCAACCCACTTCTGTGGTATATGGTGGAAAAATGATCTTTCAAGTGTACTGTAACCAAAAAGGAATTCGCAATGAAAGGAAAACTTCTAAGGCAGATAAAATGCTATCAATCTTTTAAAATGTGAGAAATCTCATGAGTAGCTGTTTTTAATCTGAAATCCCCAAATGTGGCTAGTGGATCAGTTTTGAAACCACTTGCCACTATAGTCAGCCACAGGGATGGTTCATATTTGGCATTAGTATTGTGACCTTCACATAATCATAAATACTTTTGCCAATATATTCTGAGACCAACTCCTCTTCTCAGCATAAATCAAATTTTCTATAAGCCACATGAATGTCATTTAATGATACATTGTTTAGGTGTAACAGTCATTCAGTAAAGCCATCGTTCTTCCTGAATAATCATGAGTTAGCATCAAAACAATCACTGTATCTTTGCTCAGTTTTCATTATTCTCAGATATGGTCAAGAGCTAACTTATGTACCACTGAATTTCCATGGTGGAGAGACTGTGCAACTTTCTCCTAGTATTGAATGTTTTGTTTTAAACTCCTAATGCTGGGGGAGCATCTGTGAACATAACTATTGCATTAAGAAGGATTAGATAAAGATGCCCTTTGCAAACATGGCATGAGTCGTGCTATTTTTCAAATTTTTATTTACAGTGTTAGAAAAAATTAACACAGGGCCATGGGTATTTATTGGGGAAGGCTTCTTGAATACCATGAATTGTGGTGGCAGTTTTCTTTATAAGCTCACCCATCCTGCCTAAATGATATAGTTAACATGAGTAGCTTTTTAAAAACATGATCTTTGAGATTGGAGGAATAATCACAATGCATTATGCATTTTTTTACATGTATTAAATATGATTTTTATTGCATTAGTGGCTATTTAACTGTCACATTTGAAATATTTCATTGGATAAGGCATTTTCTTAGCATGAAATCTTGTGATTTTGAAAGTATTTAAATGTGGGTTGATTGATATTTATTTACTCTGATGACATTTTGATAGTTTTAATGATTGAAGACAAAAGTGCTAAATAAAACATCAGTTAGATCACATGTAGTAGTGGTTTTCTTTTATTAGTCTATTTTTACTTTAATTCCTCTCCATGAAAAAAAATCAAAAACAAGTGTATTACTGCTTTACATGTGTTACAGGAGTTTTCATACTCAGGAATCCAGCTCTGTAACTGAATAATTAAAAAGAAGGAAAAGTCACAGTGTCACTTCCATTAGAAGTTCTACATACCCTGTGAGTAGAAAATGAATAGGAAATGTGCTGAATACCTAGATGTTTTCTAAATATTTACATCAAAAACAAGTGTATTACTACTTTACATGTGTTACAGGAGTTTTCATACTCAGGAATCCAGCTCTGTAACTGAATAATTAAAAAGAAGGAAAAGCCACAGTGTCACTTCCATTAGAAGTTCTACATACCCTGTGAGTAGAAAATGAATAGGAAATGTGCTGAATACCGAGATGTTTTCTAAATATTTACACGTGCATGTAAAGCTAAACATGGAATATAGTCTACAGGCAATATTCTAGTCTCTCTCTTTCGCTTTCTATTTGTCTCTCATGCCTTGAATTTATCCATGAATAAAATCTTCAAATTCAGAAGCCATAAAGGTATATTACATTCAAATAAAAAAATAAAAATATTTAATTTGTAATTAGTTAATCAGTTCCAGGCAAAATTAATTAATTGCGCAATAAAGCTTACTGTCTCCCAGATGTTAATTAAATATATATTTCTGACTTGGGGTGACACGACATAATTAAATTAAGAGACAGTTGCCCACATGGGCTGTCTTTATTTCAGCAATATTTTAGCAGTATCTTTATAATAATTCCCAATTATAATATACTATATTATTTCTTATCAAAACTAGCATGCTTAAGTTACTATTGTGATGTCATTTTTGTTTTTTTTTTTGCTATGATTATAATTCATTCAGTTTTTTTGAAAGATGTACATATTCTGTAACAATATTGATTATCATTTTATATGTAGACTTAATGGTCTGCTTATTGATTCAATATGTCATTCTCTTGCAATGCTTCTCTGAATTATTCCTTCTCAGTTATTGTCAGTTGGTGAAAGTACATTTCTTTTGCACAGGTACCCAAGCCACATTTTTGGCAGTTATCCCCATACTCCCTTTTTTCTGCCACTTTATTTCTCCTATGAATAATACTTCTAACATAGTTTAGCTAGTTAATCCTCATTGTACTCAGTTCTTCTGATCAACTTTGGTGAATGGTTTTATATTTGTCATTTATTAGGGAGCGTTTATCCTTGAACTCACTCTGCTTTGTGGTTGCACATAACTAAGCCAGCCCACATAAAAAAACTTTATGTGAATACAAAGGAATGTAGGTCTCTACAAATCATTTGATCAGCTGTAGAATTTCATGTAGAATACCCTTCGGGATACTTCTCAACAGTGTTAAGTATATTCCAGATAATTCTTACTGCAGTTTAGGGACACATCTAGAAATATGTCTTCTTCCTTTTCTTAATCTAAATTAAAGACAACAAGAATACAACAATGAACAAAGAAACAAGGAAAACTATATATATATATATATATATATATATATATATATATATATATATATATATATATATATATACATATTTGCAAATATTTCTCTCTGAAATTCATTTAAAAAAGTCAGTTGTGAAAAATTCATTAAACAAAAACTAAACTTGGCTAATTAGTTTAATTTTTCATCAGTTTGACCCAGCTTTTGCCATTTATTTAAAGTTTTATTATTTTTTTCTTTTATCTCATAGTTATAACTTCGACTTATTTGTAACAAACAGCAGTAAAGTTTGGTGCAGAATCCTTTTTTCCAGGTTAACATAATGGCTTTTCTTGCTATGGTAAGAGTGTTCAAAATAAAGGAAAGTCAAAGAAAAAAAAAACAAATTTGTACATTAAAATAAAGGTGCATTAATCAATATATTATAGACTCTGATATCACAAAGTTATCAGATGGCAAAGCCTTTAAAAATTCTTGAAAGTCATACAAATATTTTCTATTTCTTGTCAGAACTATAAAAATAATATTAGCAATCAGCCTTTAATAATTTATTAGAGTCCAACAAGGAAGATCATTCTTATTAAACATTTTACTCACTCTCTGTGGAGTAATAAAGGTTATGTGAATATATTACCAAGTAAATGTCTTCCAATGCATACTTGAGGACATAGAGACAATCGATTTCAAAATTAAGTCCTTAGTTGTTTCACACCCTTTATGACCAACAATAATAAGTTTTCTTGCAGATATCAGCTCATTTTACTATACTCTGTGATATGAAATGTATTACTTTAAACTTCTGCTTAGACTCCACTGTTAGCTAACCTAAAGTGACCAAAACAAATTGTGTAGATATGTCACCCTGACTTTATCCCTCACTCTCACTGCCTGCCTCTTTTTACTTCTCTTTCTACCTTGATCTCCATTCTTCATCATTATTTTGTTGGTCTGCCTGTTATTATTTACCCATTAGGCATAAGGATGTGTTCATTCATGAGTTTTGCCTAGAAAACTTGTAATTTGTTATCCTGCAATTCCCAAGGTAGGTTCTTGAGCATAACTCCTTCACCATCTACCTCCATTTTCTCATAGTACCTTCATCTCTCCTTGCTTTCCCAATTTTTTTGATTTATTTTTTTAACTTATAGTATCTATGTTGTTTGCGATGCACAAGCCAATGCATTTCTTTATGCCGGTCCCAAGCCCAGATAAATGGGGAGGGTTGCGTCATGAAGGGCATCTGGGGTAAAACTTCACCAAATAATTCATGCGGACACCAGTAAATATTTCCATACTGGATCGGTCAAGGCCCAGGTTAACAATGACCGCCACCAGTACTGTTAGCCAACAGGGTGCTGGTAGAAATTGGGCTACTGTTGGCCGAAGGAAGAGAAGAGGTGGAAGGCATAGCCAAAGGCAGGAAGAGAGGAGAAAGGCTAGGACTGTGGTAGTGAGGGTCAGAACTTTGAATGTTGGCAGTATGACTGGTATATAGCGAGCACTAGCTGATATGATGGAAAGAAGGAAGATTGGTGTATTGTGTGTGCAAGAGACCAGATGGAAGGGGAGTAAGGCTAGGTGTATCGGAGGTGGGTACAAATTGTTTTATCATGGTGTGGATGGGAGGAGAAATGGCGTAGAAGTTATTCTGAAGGAACAGTATGCTAAGAGTGTTTTGGAGGTGAAAAGAGTGTCAGATAGAGTGATGTTTATGAAGCTGGAAATTGATGGTGTAATGATGAATGTTGTTAGTGCAAATGCTCTACAAGTTGGGTGTGCGATGGATGAGAAAGAAAAATTTTGGAGTGAGTTGGATGAAGTGGTGATGACTGTACCCAAGGGTGAGAGAGTGGTGATTGGAGCAGATTTCAATGGGCATGTTGGTGAAGGGAACAGAGGGGATGAGGAAGTGATGAGTAGGTATGGTGTTAAACAAAGGAATGCAGAGGGTCAGATGGTAGTAGATTTTGCAAAAAGGATGGATATGGCTGTGGTGAATATGTATTTTAACAAGAGGGAGGAGCATAGGGTGACATACAAGAGAGGACGAAGATGCACACAGGTGGATTATATCTTATGTAGGAGGGCCAGTTTGAAGGAGATTGGAGACTGTAAAGTGGTGACCGGGGAAAGTTTAGTTAGGCAGCATAGATGGTGGTTTGTAGGTTGACGTTGGTGATCAAGAAGAGGAGGAGGAGGAGTGTGAGGGCAGCACCAAGGATCAAATGGTAGAAATTGAAAAAGGGTAATTGTGAGGTGGAGTTCAGGGATGAGTTAAGACAGGCACTGCGTGACAGTGAATAGTTACCAAATAGCTGGGTAACTACAGCAGAGCTAGTAAGGGAGACGGCTAGAAAGGTGCTTGGTATGAAATCTGGACAGAGGAAGGACAACAAGGAGACATGGTGGTGGAATGAGGAAGTACAGGAGAGTATACAGAGAAAGAGGTTGGCAAAGAAGAAGTGAGATTGTCAGAGAGATGAAGAAAGTCGACAGGAGTATAAGGAAATGAGGTGCATGGCAAAGAGAGAGGTGGCGAAGGCTAAGGATAAGGCATATGAAGAGTTGTATGAAAGGTTGGACACTAAGGAGGGAGAAAAGGACCTGTACCAATTGGCTAGACAGAGGGACCAAGCTAGGAAAGATGTGCAGCAGGTAAAGGTGATAAAGGATAATGAGGGAAACATACTCCCGAGCAAGGAGAGTGTGTTGAGCAGATGGAAAGAGTACTTTGAGGAGTTGATGAATGAAGAGAATGAGAGGGAAAGAAGGTTGGATGAGGTGGGGATAGTGAATCATGAAGTACAATGGATTAGGAAGGAGGAAGTAAGGATAGCTATGAAGAGGATGAAGAATGGAAAGGCTGTTGGTCCAGATGACATACCTGTGGAAGCATGGAGGTGTTTAGTTGAAATGGCAGTGGAGTTTTTAACCAGATTGTTTAATGCAATCTTGGAAAGAGAGAGGATGCCTGAGGAATAGAGAAAAAGTATTTTGGTACTGATTTTTAAGAATAAGGGTTATTTGCAGAGCTGTAGTAACTATAGAGAGATTAAATTGATCAGTCAAAGCATGAAGTTATGGGAAAGAGTAGTGGAAGCTAGGTTAAGAAGGGACATGATGATTAGTGATCAGCAGTACGGTTTCATGCTGGGAAAGAGCACTACAGATGCAATGTTTGCTCTGAGAGTGTTGATGGAGAAGTACAGAGAAGGTCAGAAGGAGTTGCATTGTGTTTTTGTAGACTTAGAGAAAGCATATGACAGGGTGCCTAGAGAGGAGTTGTGGTATTGTATGAGGAAGGCAGTAGTGTCAGAGAAGTATGTAAGAGTGGTACAGGATATGTACGAGGGTAATGTGACAGTGGTGAGGTCTGCATTGGGAGTGACAAATGTGTTTAAGGTGGAGGTGGGGTTACATCAAGGATCAGCTCTGAGCCCTTTCTTATTTGCAATGGTGATGGACAGGTTGACAGACGAGATCAGACAGGAGTCCCGTGGACTATGATGTTTGCAGATGACATTGTGATCTGTAGTGAGAGTATGGAACAAGTGATGGAGACCCTGGAGTGATGGAGATATGCTCTAGAATGAAGAGAAATGAAGGTCAGCAGGACTAAGACAGAATATATGTGTGTGAATGAGATGGAGGATAGAGGAATGGTGAGGATGCAAGGAGTAGAGGTGACAAAGGTGGATGAGTTTAGGTACTTGGGATCAATAGTTCAGAATAACAGTGAGTGTGGAAGAGAGGTGAAGAAGAGAGTACAGGCAGGATGGAGTGGGTGGAGAAGAGTGTCAGGAGTTATTTGTAACAGACGAGTACCAGTAAGAGTGAAAGGAAAAGTCTACAAGAGGGTAGTGAGACCAGCTATATTATATGGGTTGGAGACAGTGGCATTGACAAAAAGGCAGGAGTTTGAGCTAGATGTGGCAGAGGTAAAGGTGTTAAGATTTGCACTGGGTGTGAGGAGGGTGGACAGGATTAGGAATAAGTATATTAGAGGGTCAGCCTAAGTTGGAAAGTTTGGAAACAAAGCCAGAGAGGCAAAATTACATTGGTTTGGACATGTCTTGAGGAGGGATGCTGAGTATATTGGGAAAAAGATGCTAAGGATGAAGCTACCAGATAACAGGAAAAGTGAAAGGCCTAAGATAAGGTTTATGGATATGGTGAGAGAGGACATGCAGGTGGTTGGTGTGACAGAGCAAGATTCAGAGGACAGGAAGAAATGGAAACAGATGATCCGCTGTGGCGACCTCTAACAGGAACAGCTGAAGGAAGATAATGATCTATGTTGTTTATTCTCTTACTTGCTACCCATTTTGATTTTATTGTTTATATAAGTTACACTAATGCCAACATAGCCTCAAGTTTTTAGAGATAACTGTTTCTCTCTGGCTCATTAATGTCAGATTCCAGCAGATCTCCAAGTCAAACTTGTAATGTCACCAAAGGTGGAAGCCATTATCATTTTTTGTAATATGAAAGCACTTACTCTATGTTAGAAATTATATAAAGGTAATGTGGAGAGATATTAGTTTGGGAATTACTGTCTGTTATTGGTCAAGGTTACTCTTAAATGTGGTTAGGGATGGACTCTGCTTCACATTGATGGGGAGTATGTTCCAGAGCATTGGATTCCCTTAAGACACATATCCGTCTCACAAACATGTCTTATTTGTGTCACAAGCAAAATTTAAATTTAAATAACTGGATCTAGTGGTTGTGATGCTGTTCATTTTGTAGAAGAGAAAAAGGTTCATTAGAGCTGGATCTGCCTCTCAGAAGCCTACAAGACAAAGTATAGAGACAGGACTTTACGGTGATCTATAAAGGACAATACCCAGAATTTTCCTGGTAAGAAACCTTTGGAGGTGTTCCAACTGTTGCATATGTCTGGTCAGGAGCATGCCAGAGGGGGTGTCATATTCAATGATGGGTCAGATGAAGAGCAAATAAAGTGGTACTATGACATTCTTGGACCTGAACAGCAATACTACATGATTTTAACTTAACATCTTCACCACCAAAAACAAAACAGTTTAAGTCATGACAAATACTGTTAGTGACCATCTCCTGACCTTTGACATCTAGAATTGATGTAGATTCCATATATAACAATGCACTGCAATGGCTGTAATGTAAAATACTTTGCTATCTGTCATTACATTATAAAGTATAAACTAGGGCTTACTCTTCTCTCATTATCTGGACATAGCAGTAGCCAACTTCAGTAATGTATATCTATCCATACTCAGTAAGGTATATCTGTACATCCCCTGTAATGTATATCCATCCATCCCCATATTGCACCATATTACTCATATGTGTTAACCCTAACCCTGTCACTACCCCTGCCCTTAACACCAGCACTACAAATAAAATTACAGTACTAAAACCTTTTTCCCCTAACAGTACCACTGAAACAGATGCACACACACACACACACACACACACACACACACACACACACACACACACACACACACACACGTCACACATGCCACTGCCTAACCATAACACAAAATCTATCCTTTTCTGTAGTCCTGGCTCAACCGTAAGCTGTGTAAACTCATACAAGCTCACTTACTACTGTTGTACAATAATGCACATTTTCACACCAGCACCTCTCCAGTTATGCATTTCTTCCTCTGCATACTCCAACATACCTGCACTATTTAAATCATAGTTGGCTATATCTGCAGTTGCTATTTTTTACACTCACACCAAATGGTCAATAAAATATGTAGCTGACCATTTTGACTACACATGCACGCACGTGCAGATATATATTTACATCTGTCTATACATCTATGCATGCATCTCTATAAATATATATATATATATATATATATATATATATATATATATATATATATATATGTGTGTACACACACACACACACACACACACACACACACGCACACACACAGAGTATATATCTATATATATCTATAGCTATAAATATATATATATATATACATATACATATATATGGATCACTATCACTTCGCCGACAGTTCAAATCTTCAAATCTCTGAAAACTATATGGCTGAGACCATATCGCCAAAGATCTGAATTGCCGAAAAAGTGACAAAAACACAGAACAACTTACCTGTACGTTTTTGCAGGGGGGCAAGCTGCCCTGCACTCCCTACAACTTAAATATACCGACTCCTCAATTGCAGTACAGTGAGGAAAATGGCAAATCCCGGATTCCGTACTGTACGGCAATCCCAATACACAATTGTCAGCAATTTGAATTATCGGCGATATGGTCTCGGCCAAATCATCTTCGGAGATTTGAACTTACGACAATGTGATAGGGAGCCATACATATATATACATATATATATATATATATATATATATATATATATATATATATATGGTTCCCTATTAGAATCTCGAAACACTATAAGCCTGAAAGTCAAAATCCTGAAAACTAATGACTGAAAATGCAAAATCTCGAAAATGCAAAATCCTGAAAGTCAAAATCCTGAAAACACAAATAATGCAAATATGTCACTATAAAGACACTAATATCTACCAACTGACCCTGACCCTAACCCTAACCCTAAGGTCCGTCACTATCGCACACTCACCTGACCCGCGCCCTAACCCTAACTCACTTAAACCGCCCCTAACCCCAATATTTGTCACTATTGCATACATGCCTAACCTGCGCCCTAACCCTAACTCACTTATACCACCCCAAACCCTAACATAAAACCAACCGCACACTCACCCGGACCCAACGCATGACCTAACACCACAGGGCTAAAAATAGCAAAGCCACAATGACGTCAGTATGTCCATTTTGTATTTTCAGGATTTTGACTTTCAGGATTTTGCATTTTCGAGATTTTGCATTTTCAGTCATTAGTTTTCAGGATTTTGACTTTCAGGCTTATAGTGTTTCAGGATTCTAATAGGGAACCATATATATATATATATATGCATTGGCCACTTGGAAAGACTCCTTTTGCAGTTTGAAGAGTCATGTTTCTGCTACACATTCGCATTACACTTGCATTACCATCAGAGCCAGGGCACAGTGATGAGGGTGCCTGAGGCAGGATCTATTTCTGATTCCGTCCCACATAGGCAGGGGGCGATAATGCTGGCTAAAACCCTATCCTCCATGCCTGTGCCCTCCTTCTTTTTGTGTATTTGCCCAGCCTTGTTTATTGTCAAGACCTCTCCATTGTCTTTCCTGTGTTGGTCTTATGTCAACTAGTCTATTGTGCTCCCCTTCCCTTAGTGTGTTTGCACCTCCCATAGCTTCTTTGTTTCTTCTGTGCCCTTGCTACCTACCCTAATCTTCTTATCTTCTTTCGACTTTCCTTAATTCCTTCCCCAAATTACCTTCTCTTTATCTATATAAAATGGGTACATGCCTAAAAATAATTTTACTTTATATTTCCCACCATCATCCTGCTCATTCATTAGTATTTACCCTTATGTTCTTCCCTCTGCTTGCTTCATTATTTTTATAACTTTCCTGTAATCTTATTTCCATCCTTTTCTTTAGTCAAAAATAGATGAATTCACATTATACTCATCATTTAAGGCTGCTAACTGCCTTTTTTTATCTTGCTACTTCTCTATATGTACACCGTGCTGAACTGAGATGTGCACGTACACCAAGTTCATGAAAGCATCTTATCACACTGTATAGCTACTCCTCAGAGTTATGTGTGCTCATACTGTTATTGAGGATATTTAATGACTTTCTGGGTTCATACTCTTTTTCCACACCATTAATCCTTAATGAACTTTGGGTCTTGTATTGCCTTATAGGTAAACAGCATTTGGAACTGCATGACCATGCCTGCCATGTTTCTGAACGCCAGTGAATGTTGTTTAGAGATATGTTATGAACTCGGGGCAAAGAGATTAGGCACAAGTTGGGTATAAAAAGTAAAAGATCAAAATCCTAGGGACAAGAATAACAGTAACTGCTGTTTACCAATTTCATTGGCTGTACGATAGCCTATTCTAACAAACTTACTCTAAACAAGTATATCAAAAAGCTAAATTCATCATCTATGCTTCATTTAATAACCATCACACCGTGTTCCTACAATGCCTTTTCAGGCCCTCATTCAAAAACTGTCTGGATTATTTCCTTCTTTGCACCACACATAGATGTGCTTACCCTAAACTGACAGGCCTTACTAGTTCAATAATAACATCCTTGAAGAAAAGGGAGCTGCAACTAAACTAAACTGATTTATGAAAAGGTTCTCCAGTAGTCCAACTCGTGCATTCTAGTATTTTTTTGTTTTTTACAACTCATAGTGACATAATATTCAGCAAAGGTACAAGCCACATTTGGAGTAGATGTGTACTTTATAACTACTACTACTAACATCACAAATGTGACTATGTTTATAAAAGAACTAAATGCATATTTTGTAGAGCAGGTAAAATGTTTCTAGTAATGTGTGCAGTCTTAAAGCAGAAGGCCCATTATATCATAAGTGCATAAAATTTTACAAAGGTGTCACTGTGTAATGCCTTGTTTTATACAAATTTGTAGACATGTTTCAAAAAGTTAGCTTGCTTCATTTAGGATATGCAAGGCACTTGTCATTTCTGTAATTATTTCTATCTTTGCAAATCATATTTGCTAATATATGCCTATACTGTTATACTGTCTCAGTACCAATATGTATTAATACAACGTAACTTGCATTTCTAATGACGGTGCTCAAATATTAAAATATGGCACATATAAGATGGTAAAAAACAGTTATGAAATAAAATAGAAAAAAATTGTTCCCAACTTTTAAATATTTATTTTCTATACAGTAAAATCATCAGAATCTGTGGCTATACTCTGAAAAACTGTGTGATAACATTCAACTCAGAGGTCTGTCTGTCCGTTATAATTTCTTTACTGTTGCATTAATTAATACTAAGCATTTCCTTTCCCTGGAGTTTGCTGCTACTCACTCCTTAGGGCAGTACATTGCAGATGTATGTAGTGTGACGCACCTTCTGAGGACAATGGAATAACTACTTTTCTTCTCTGAAAGGTATTGTTATTTCTTACAGGAAGCATTAACTCAAGACAGCATAAAGCCTCAGCACTGTTATTCCTTGATCAGAAAGTCCCAAGATTCCACGTTTTACGTTTTGCATCGAGTAAGAGTATGAGCGATAGAGAAACACACCACCTCCCAATTCTATTCATATTTATTTACTTGTAATTTGATATGTTGTAAGACATCTCAGATCTATTAATGATCTATTAATATTATTAGGAGACTGAAGTGATTATTTGGGCATATGGTGTTTAGTGCCATTGATGGTAATCAGATCCACACTTGCTAAATCCACCAGACTTATTTATAACAAGGCATGCTGAAACTCTTCATTACACTGCCAGGCTTGACATTGATATACTAGTATGTCCTACAGTTCTAATTTTGTGGCTGCTAAAAACATTAATAAATGCTTTAGGGGAAAGATTCACTGTGGTCCAGTGGGCTTTAATTAATTCTGTTTCAAGAAACAACTGACTGAAGGGCAAACCAAGAGTAAGATTATAAATGGCAGAAAGGTAATTTTTCTGTACTTTGTTCAGGTTTTATGACTCATTGATTTATATAAGTTGAATAAGGTGTGTGAATTATTCTGGTTAGGAAAATTAACACCCTTGAATAGAAGAGTCCATATTCAAAATGCACACAAGTTTAGAGTGTTACATAATAATCTTCTGCAAGTAACAAACAAATGGTAATTATTGTAATTAAACTGCATGCATTTCAGAACACTGATCAAAACTATTTCTGCTGCATCTCATTAGGTTACATCTTCCAAACAGACAAAAACAACAGGTTAAACCCTCCACTCAGAGAAAAGTATTTAAAAACATTTTTTTTTTTTCATGGAGGCAAGCTCTCCCACATTTACTATGTGGCGGACAACCCCCCAACCGCACCCCAACTTCCTGCTCCTGAACTTTCAAATAACACCACAGTTGCACACATGTGAAGAAAAAGAGAAAAAAACATGCACAGTGATATTACTGTGAGGAAAACCCCTAAACAGAATTTTTTGAAGAGCAGCAGTCAGCAAGTACAAAATCTGTGAGCTTAAGTTAACAAATTGAATGGTAATCAGTTTGGTTCTTGTTGACAAATAGGTTAACTGATCAAAATGTATTCCTCTTAAAAACAGGTTAGACTGTCACTGTGGTTATAGTCAGTAAATGTATGGTCCTTTCCTTTCTGTATCTGTTGAATATTGTGCAACCTGTATATATATTTTTTCTACATAATTTCATTACACCAGGCATACCACTCAACTGTTCAGAATTTTGCAGAATGTCCAGATTTTTGGTGCTTATTTTTGGTCTGTTCAGCATAACATTTGTAATTCTTTGGTAAATCTTTGCTGACTGAAGTAAATAAATAATGATAAAACATTTGAGTTTCTGACTTCCCATCCTTCAGGAAAATGCATGCTAATGCTAAAGCTGTTATAAACATTCTAAGTTTATAAGGGCAACATTTAAAATATGTCTCTGACGTTGGGCTTTGTCTTCCCATCATTTCTGGTTTTCCCCAAAATGATTGTGCTAAGAGATTGAGAGGTGATATAACAGAAATGCATGTTTCCTCTGGGTACTTCCATGGAATCTCCTTTCTCTTTCTCAGTTCATGTAATGAGTAGAATTTCAGAACTTAAATGGTCACTTTGCAGACAGCACGATAAATACATGGCACACAAGTGACTGATGGTCAAAAGTACAAATTAAAGTGTAGAAAACAGCCATAATAGTGATGAAAAATCTAAACTCGCTGTTAAAGTATAAATGTGTTTTTTTGCAGAGTGGCTTTGCCTCATACTCCCATTAGATGGAGACTACACCACCACACACCACTGCCACTTTTAGAACTTCTAAATTGCTATACCATTTGCTATGGGTAATTGTCCTAGTCTTGCAATTGGAGTAAATCAGAAGTTGCACAGTATCATTCACATTTCTGACTGTCAAAGGCTAACATGTCAGTCTTCTGTCATGCTAGTCACTGTGTTTCTAGCCATCATCACCTGACTATAATGTAAATTGATATTTAGCAGAGCGCACATGCATGCTCCTGTATTCATAGAGTGAGGGGGGGGGTCTGTTGTGATCCTGAACTGTCAGCATATCCCCTTAGTTGACCTTACCAAGCCATCAGAAGAGTACAGAGCAATGCTAGTAATCCCCTTATACTGCAATGGGGTATAATTACAAGATCAAAGGTGCTCAGTGAAGCAACCGCTTCCAACCATATTGGCATCCTGGACATGCCTTGATCAGTAGTGAGGTTTTTAACATTTAAAAGGTAAAGGGTGGATAAAAAAGCTTTAATATAAATTGAATTAATTTTTACTGGAAAAGTGAAATTCTCAGTAGGATGTCATGTAATTTATAAGAAAAGTGAACGATTCCAAGGAGTTTAACAGAAACATTGTTATTCTTTCAGCTTTGTTAACACATTCTGGAAAAATGCTGTTTCAATGTTTTCTAATAATTTCAGTGCCAGACAGGTTCCAATAATATAGACCACCATGTCTTATTCTGCATAATACTCCAGTATTATATTCAATCATATCAAATGTAATGGAGGATGTATACAAACGTTCTCCTTCTCATTTAGCCTAGCTCATATCCTTCTTCTAGATAACTTTTTTCTAGTTATCTCACAGTAACTGCAAGATCTATTCTATTAACTAGTCTCGTCAACTATTCCATTTTTACCTCACTGATTGAAACTTGCTGGGTTAATAGGAATACTTCCTAATTCTCTCCTGTCCCAGAAGCACTGTCTTTACATTACATTTGCTTAATAGCAAAAGGAGATAATAAGCCTAGATAGTCTGATCTTTTATATGTTTTATACTCCTCCTCGCAAGTAAACATTATAACCCAAAACCAATGGTTATACATATTCATTCTATAAAGTATTCCATGCTAATCTCTGCAAATTAATACAGCAGTTTATTTTCCATCATATGCAGCAGTCCATATTTCCATGCTCATTAAGTGATCCTACTTATCAGAAGAAAAAATCCGTTTACTCGCATGCTACCTGAGGTTAGTCAGAGCTCTATCAGGGCATTTTACTTCTTCTTTGTCGTATAAATGATTGTTATATAAATATATTTCAGAAAAATGCAATACTTTCAGCAATTTGCTATGCCCATCATCTTACAAGCTCCTGCCACAGAGTGCATTGCAATTCTGTGTCTTACAGATGTACTTTACTAGTTTATTTTATTTTAAATTTGTTAACCTGGAAAGTCCACTGGACACAGGTCCCTTTTCAATGGAGGCCCAGGGAGAAAAGCTCCACATATAACAAATATGTAATATATACCGTATAGCATATCAGATCTGGAAAATTACAGTCAATTGAATTAGACATAAATTGTATAACATATAAGACTGGGTGCAGTACAGACATTACAATACATTTAGTCAGACAAAGAAATAATATATCATTACTAGAGTCACGTCTAAGAATACATCCACATCATTACTAGAGTCACATGTCTAACAATACAGCCGCATCATTACTAGAGTCACATGTCTATGAAAAACATCCACATCATTACTAGAGTCACATGTCTAACAATACATCCCACATCATTACTAGAGTCACAAATCAAAAAATGCATCTACGTACAGATTACTAAAGATTAAGCTAGAAACAAATTATAATTTTTCCTATATCATCTGTATAAAATGCAATCCTAGGACTAGAACTATTAACACAAATTGAGGTGTAAGAATAGTCACGTAAGAGAAGGAGTGATGAGTATAGTGGAGGAGGGTCTAACTTGGTGGTGGTTCTAACTTGATGTAGTACAGGAGCTTAGCCAGTTGTTAGTGAGATGAGTTTTTCGTGATTGTTTAAACTGTGTGAAGGAAGTGATAGTTGAAATTCAAAAGTCTGAATATGTAATTGAAAACATCTGCTCCTTGTATTAGTTTGTGCTTAACCTGACTGCATACTACTGAGTATTAGGTATTAAGTTGATATGCATCATAGAATATGAAGTTTGAAAAGCATCTAACAATGACTGTGAGAAAGTAATTTGCATTTCTTTACATACGTGTTTCATAACTGCACCACCCGGGTCGATTGAACAAATAATAATTTGGTGCAGGGCTATTGAGACCCTGCTTAAACAATTCCTCATCCAAAGAAGAAAATGAACGATTCTGAATTGGTAACGGAGTTATGAAGTCATTTATGTCTGTAAAAAGGAACAATCAGTAAAGATTTGTTTAAAAAAGAGAAGAAAAAGGATAAAATTATAGATTTCCTTTGTTGGCCTGCATACTCTGAAGGGGTTGTATAGTATAAAAAGAGAGTGGTAGGTAAACAGGAAAATAAATAGCCAAAAGGAAAAAATGGCTGACTGTCACTAGCTAAGTTGGTGCTATTAGAAGGCAAATCATTCTGCATGTCCATGAGATTCTTTGCTTGTCAAATCTGGTGGAGAGTGATACATTTTGTTTTGTACAACGGGTCAGATCTAAAACAAGGAGCCAGCATGACAGCAGAGAAATGACACAGAAGCAAACGTTCAGGGTTAAGTAGGTTTCACTCTAGATATGCTTGCCATCTGTAGAAAAAATAAATAACTGCAAACAGGAACATCACTGCATCTCTATGAAAAAACAGTGTATGACAAAGTTGTAAATAACTGAGTATAACAGCTGGTGTTAAACAGTATTTGACCGAAAAGTCTTAAATATAAAGATCGTCAGTGGGAAGTCAAGGAATGTTTGAATGTACAAATATATGAACTTGTTATCAAGGAAAGAACATATCTGGTCCGATTTTCTTAGCATAGACTAGCCACCTTACAAAGAGTTTCACAATATTCTGCTCCTTTGGGATTTACACTGACTTTTCAAGCCTTCCAGAGGAAACATCTTGTCATCCAATGTGATAGGGACTTCTGTACCCCTGTAGCCATAAAGTAACACACTATCTCAATAATAAAGCATGACTATTCAGTCAGTCAGTCACAGTCTGTTATCTTCCTTCTTATATCGAATACAATTGCCCTTCTTCACTGTTATACCAGCTCAGCCACTGCAGACACCCTTGAGATTTCAGATCTTCCATTCTATTTATGCTACTATGTATCCTGGTATAGACTGTCACCATCGAAAAAATTATTCTTAACACACAGCTCAAAGAAATATATTTATACTCTAAATATGCTGTCCCAAATACAATAGAATTTGTACCCCTGTGTCTATTAGTTCTTCATCATGAGCAAACCACTGGGCCAATTATGGTCTTTATAGCTGTCATCTAACCAAGATGTGCTGACTCTTGTAAGGTAAAACTCAGGCCTTACCCAATCCTTCCCATCAGGATGTGCTGATTCTTGGAAGGTAAAACTCAGGTTTCACCCAATCCTTCCCATCAGTATGAGCTGATTCTTGGAAGGTAAAACTCAGGCCTCACCCAATCCTTCTCATCAGGATGAGCTGATTCTTGAAAGGTAAAACTCAGGCCTCACCCAATCCTTCCCATCAGGATGTGCTGATTCATTGAAGGTAAAACTCAGGCCTCACTCAATCCTTCTCATCAGGATGTGCAGATTCTTGGAAGGTAAAACTCAGGCCTCATCCAATCCCTCCCATCAGGATGAGCTGATTCTTGGAAGCATACCTCTCAGCTGTCCAGTTTTTGCAGAATGTCCAAATTTTTACCTCATATTTTTGATCTGTTCCTCATAAAACATGTGATTTTTGGCTAATCTGTGAAGACTGAATTAACTAAATGATGCCAGATATTTACATTTCAGATTTCCTTCAGAAAAGTTTGGCAATACACATCCTTTTGTTCTAGCCACTTTCTAAGTTTATAAGAGCAATATTTAAAATATGTCCCAATTGTTGGCCTTTTTTCCTTTCATCATTTTTAGCTTTGTCAAGATTTCTTGTGCTAATAGGTGAGAGGATTGCTTGGGAGGTATAATTTAGACTTCCCCAGTCCTTACTCTCTTACTCACTTCCAAATATTGTCCCTTGACGGCATCATTCTTCAGTGGGTTCCCCTATCAAAGAATATCACCCTACATTTGTAAGCAATGCCTTTATCTGCCTTTTCAGGTGGCAGGTCCTTTCCCCTTTAGTAAAGAGGCTTCCCTTAATAAAGGCAGCCCAAGCTTAGTGTCATGAATAAACTGACTAACCTTATTTCTGAGTGAGTGTGCAATCAGAAATAAAGCAAATAAATAACTGCAGTATTAATGCTGAAGCCCACGGCATCTCACGTGACACTGGTTCAAGACACCTCATTATTCTTTACCATCAACGTACGCAACACCTGATGAACACATTCAGCTTTACTGTCATTCTCTCTATGGCACTGTGTACAAAGCATTATCAACATCTAGGTTGAGCGCTTTACATGCTTCCATGAGAATAACTATGCCATGCCAAGTCTTTATGAGTTTGAATGGAGAGTCTAGGTCTCTCCTCATTGAAAGCTTGCTTAAGGCCTCTCTTCAATCTGCAGACCTTTAGAAATTTCACAAACTCTCTTTTGAGAATTCCTTCCATTATTTATCTATGACAAATATTAGATCCACTGGTTAAATTGCTTGGATTCTAGCTTTAGCCTCCCTTGAAGTGCCATCTGATGTTCTGTGTTTCAGTTTCAATGGACAGTCTTTGCATCCTAATTTGAGACCTCACCAGCTGATGATGCAGCTCGTATAACACTGCAGGAAAGAAATGCAACAATTCAAGAGTTCAACAGCCTAAGAAAAGCAGAGGAGGCATTCACATTTTGTAAAATATTGTAGCAAAAAAAATGTGTTTATGTATCAGCTTACAGCAAGGCAGAAAGGACAATGACGTGCAAATAAAACAAAATTATCCTTCACTGCATCGTATTGAGGTTATGCATAATTATTTGTACTTTTGCCTAGAGGAAAGAATATCAGTTGTATGAGAGATGGAAAGTTTGGAGAGGCTGGTGTGGCTCAGACAATGGTTACTAATGAAATTATTTATATTGGCCTAACAATCTACATGTGTTAAGAGGCTCAGAATATATAAAAAAGACTTAGAAAACAAATGTGAACAATGAAATGGAGGGATATCTGTTTGATAGCAGAGCTTCACTATGTGTCACATACATCCCAAACAGTACGGAGTAGGCATATACTGTTACTACATATAAACTCTTGGTGGCAGTGTATATTTGTATTGTTTTATTTCCTCTGGAATTACATAAATGTACATTATATTTTGGCAGAAACTGTTCATCTCAAGAGTTCAAGACAAAATCTGACTAATACATTGCTAATTAATTCCTTAAAGATTTGTATGTCAAGAATGCAATCTGTATTCTGCATGTATTCTCACAGAACAAGTCATACAACTGCAGTTTGACTCAAAATAGATGAGAGGCCTTCTGTAGAATGTTTCCCTGGATAAAGACCATCCCGTTACATGAATAAAAATTACCATGTTTATGATATTAACAAATGTATTAATGAGCATTAAAAATATACAAGAAATGTTTGGCAGAAAAATCTATTTAAAGCATGCACTATTGTTTTATAAAATAAAATAACATACAAGTAAAGCATTTGCATTGCATTACCTTTATATGAAGAATACTTGCTGCAAAACTAAATTCCTACTGAACGTGTAATATTTGCTGTCCTGCAGGTTATCAGGGTTAAATAATGCTAAACAGTGTAAGAAACTTCTCTGTGTGGAAGATTTTCAGTCCATATATTTCTAGTTAATTAATCACTGTATATTAATCAGATCAGACAATAGTAGTAGAAGTAGTGAACGTAAATTTGTCAAGTCAAAAAGTAATAATAGAAAATATATAATTCTACAGCATTACTAAGTATTCGAAAGTAATCCAAGCAAGGCAGGCCGTCTGTTTCCAGTCGAAAATCCTTTATTAAGTACACAGACTGTTTGTATTGTAATTTTGTTACAGCAACAGAATGGTACAGTACCAGAAGTGTAAGCTGATGTCATCATGTTTTTAATGGATGCAGAAACTATTGCAGGACCAAGAATGCTCATTCTGACACTGAACATGAGGCAAATTCATGTGGGGACATGAACAGTTAACACTGCAAGTATTAAGTGCAAGTATGCAACATTTGAAGAGGGTTACTGACCTAAAATGCACACAAAAGTTCATCCAAAATGAGTGTTAAAGGGAGTGCATATTTCTCCAGGTATATCTAAATCCGTAACACATAGAAGTGAACAGATAAGAACACTGGAGAGCTACTTTGCTGTCCCATCTGATGTGCTGTATGACATTCGTTCTTATCTTACTATTCTGTCTGAATTTGTGTGTCTTCTCATACAGTTATTGTTGAGTGATTAGTCTGCACACTTCACATACACAGTCATTGCTGAGTGATGTCTGCATGCTTCACATACAGTTATTGCTGAGTGGTAAGTCTGCATGCTTCACATACACAGTCACTGCTGAGCGCTAAGTCTGCATGCTTCACATACACAGTCACTGCTGAGCGCTAAGTCTGCATGCTTTACATACACAGTCATTGCTGAGTGATGTCTGCATGCTTCACATACAGTCACTGCTGATCGATGTCTGCACATTTCACATACACAATCACTGCCGAGCGAAAAGTCTGCATGCTTCATATACACAGTCATTGCTGAGAGATAGGTCTGCATGTTTCACATACACAATCACTGCTGTGTGATAAGTCTGCATGCTTCACATACACAGTCATTGCTGAGCAATAAGTCTGCATGTTTCGCATACACAGTCACTGCTAAGTGATGTCTGCATGTTCGCATACACAGTCATTGCTGACCGATAAGTCTGCATATTTCACATACACAGTCACTGCTGATCGATAAGTCTGCATATTTCACATACACAATCACTGCTGAGCGATGTCTGCATGTTCGCATACACAGTCATTGCTGACCGATAAGTCTTCATGCTTCATATACAATCATTGCTGAATGATAAGTCTGCATGCTTCACATACACGGTCATTGCTCAGCGATAAGCAGGGGTGGCTCATGCTATTGGACTGCAGCCCACCCAGCTGTAAAAATGTAAAATAAACAGAAATAAAACAAAAACGAAAAGAAAAGAAAAGAAAATTAACAGAGTCACAGACTGTCTTGATGTCATCACACGCTTTCTACATTGATGGATCATCACGGGCATTTAGCTGCTACAAGGGACTTGTGGAGGAGCTCACATGGATGATTTCTGTTAGCAGATTAACAGGTAGGGAGAAGTGTGTATAATGCCCCAGTTGCTACATGGGGGTGGGTAGAGAATAAGGCATGAACTCTGCACTTTGGGCCCAATTGACAAGAGCCTGAATTCCCTACCAACCACAATTTGTAAAAAAATTTGCAGATTTTTGTCTCATATTTGTTCTGTTCCTCATAAAAATCTATGGTTTCTGTATTTTTGTTTCTTGACATAGTCAGTGGTGCACTGATAGCGTTGTTGTCTGACAACTAAAGGTTTTTGGGTTTGATTCTTGGCTGGGGTGTCTTCTGTGTGGAGTCTGCATGTCCTCCCTGTGCTTGTGTGGGTTTGCTCTAGTGTCCTCCCATCTTTCAAAGACATGTGTCTGGAGGGTTTCTCCCTTGGCCTCTGCTGAAAAATGGCTTTTGTTCCAAGTCAGACTTTCCTGGTTAACAAATGTTAAATAAAAATGACAAGCATTTGAATTTCAGACTTCATATTCTTCAGAAAGTACATGGTAACACAAAACATTTTATTCTAGCAAATTTCGAAGTTTATAAGATGGATATTTGAAATTAGTCCCTATTTTAGGGCCTGTATTCCCCCATTAATGGCTTTGTCCAGGTTTTTTTGTGCTAAGGTTGAGAGCTATGGTGAGAACTGAATTCAGTGAATATGTTTGAGGGCTGTATTACTGGCATTACTGGCTTTGTCTTGTCTACGTGTTTTTTGCTAACAGGTTGAGAGGTATGGTGAGAAATGAATTCACTAAATATGTTTGAGGCTGTATTCCCCCATTATTGGCTTTGTTCAGGTGTTTTGTGCTAAGAGATTGACAGCTAAGGTGAGAACTGAATTCACTAACTGATAGCCATTTAAGTTTCAGTCTTCCTCTCTTTCATGCAACAGGTGAGTTGCTGTAGTGATATGGTGCTCTGATGGTTTTGCATAGGGTCCTGGGTTCAATACTTGGTAATGAAATGTATGGTGGTAGCACAGCATTTTATTCTAGCAACTTTTCAACATTATACATGCAATGTTTAAAATGTGTCCCTGGTTTTTGGGCTCTTGTCCCCCCCACCCCAATAAATTTTGGCTTTTTCCAGATTTCTTGTTCTGCAAAGTTCAGAGATACAGCTGAGTGTCAAGTCGATTTTACAAGAAGCTGAGAGCTGCAGGGGAACAAAAGTTTAGTGCTGCTTATGCTAAGTTAGCTTGCATTGTTAATAGCACAATAGGTAGTGTACTTTATTTTGATGCAGAAGGCAGTGGGTTCTACTCCCACAGTAGATAAATGCATTGCTGATACTGTATTGTGTTGTAAAGGGGGTGGATGCAGCAGTCCTTGTTGGCGAAGATACCTAGTAACCATGAACCTGTTATCAGTTTGCCATCCATTCCCTATTGCAATATTACTAGCTTATCATTTCTTTAATGCAACATAGGCAATTTATTCCTCAAGGGCAACAGGCACTCTTTTTGTAGATGAAACAATTAAATATAAAATTGTTTGCTAGCAGCAACCTCTTCATTAGTTACAGATTTCTTTAATGTGGAATTATTTAGATGACTTTTACTTCTTCAGAGATTGTGCATATTTACTGATAATGGTGGACTGTAGAAGTTTGAGTAGACTTTTATGATGGAAATGTTCTGAACTGGGCAGTTTTGTCATTATTGGTGCATGCATTTTGTTTCATTACTTACTGGAAAAGTTCTGAATTGGGTAGTTTTGTCATTATTGCTGCATGCATTTTGTTTCATTGTTTACTGGAAAAATGTTCAAAACAATAATTTTAAAACACCCTCTAACAACTGTACTGTATTGTACAAGGAATATAATTTAGTGCAGTCAGGAAGGTGTATCAAAGAGCACATGTATGTTTCATGTGCAAAGGGCCTATGATTTGAAAACAGCTCAAAGTTAATCTTTATCTGCCACTGGCAAATGTATTTGCTTTGAATGTGGGTTTCAATGCTGTTTCAATGAATGTGAGTTTTAAGGGCAGAGAAGTTTTAATGCTAAGAATGTTTTCATTGTGAGACTGCATTGCTTTGTTTAGCCAATGTCTTAGTGTTTGTGCTGTAAAATGTAAAATAAAACTTTCAAATGAAGTCCAAATCATCATAGAAGTAAAGCAGTATGCACATTAGTGTTTATGGTAAATGGGGTGAAATAGCCAAGTAATTGTTCATTGGAATGGCTGCAAGGGGAGGCTCCATTCGACCATGATTTTGTGAGGGGGAAGGGTGACAAACTCAGGCAGCCCTGGCTGAACTATACCTCCCAACTGTCCAGATTTTTACAGAATGAATAGATTTTTGCTTCTTATTTTTCGTTTGTTCCTCATAAAATTTGTGGTTTTCTGGCAAATCATTTAGGAAATAAGTTACTAAATAATGACAGACACTGAGTTTCAGAGTTCATAACCTTCAGAAAAATACATGCTAAAGTAAGACCTGTTATTCTATCAACTGTCTCAGTTTATACAAGATCAATTTTTAGTACTGTTTATATGTTCCCCCAATATATTTGGCCTTGTCCAGATTTATTGCATTAACAGGTTGAGAGGTACATGCAAATAAATTGCTTTATAGAATTAGGCATAGCCAAACGTCTCAAATGTCCCCGATTTTGGCTCAAAATGTTGTTCTTCCCCTAATAATGACTCCGCAAAATAGCAATTTTGGAAGAAAACGTTGAGGGTTTACAATTAAGAAATAACTGTAATAATCAGAGTTATAGATTACTTTTATTTCAGAAATGCATGTAGATTGTTTTATTTTGTCAGCTGTTCAAGTTAGCAGTACTAATATTAAAAAAGTGTCCCTTCTTTGACAGGTTCCCAGCTGTATTGTGTGGCTGTTTTATATTTTTGCATCACATTTTTGGTCCATTTTTCATAAAATTGAGTTTTTTTGGCAAATTAATGGCAAATCATTAAAGACTGATGTTAGAAAATAATGACAGACATTTGAGTTTCAGATTTCATACCCTTCAGAAAATTCATACTAATGCAAGACTTACTATTCTATTATCTTTCTAAGTTTATAAGAGCAATATTTAAAAATTGTCCTTATTTTTGGGCCTTTGTCCCACTTCTATGTATGGCTTTGTCCAGATTTCTTGCTCTGAGTTTGAGGTATGACAAATGTGTCAGGGCCATCACAGTCAGCCAGAGACATTTCAAATTGTGACATACTTGTTGCACCCCACTCCCCCATGTAGTGACTCTGGATGTGTCCAAGCAAGGCAAGGAGCAGTTATGCAGTGTTAATGTGCAGAGTATCCCCCCATCCAAGGTAGACACAAGTACTACAGTGGCTTTTCATCTGTCCTTGATTTTGCAGAATGGTCTGGTTTCTGTCATATATTTGTACTATTGATTTATGTTTATTATTACTCAGAAAGTGCCTGTTGCTCTGTGTTTAAGTAGCAATGCTTTAATGACCATCAGGTAAGCTTGTCTGAGATCGTAAGATGCAAGTAAGCTTCAATAAGCATACTGTTAAAGAATTGCCAGCATTGAAAGCCTTTCTGTTGTTGCCATGCAGAGCATACTTACACAACTAGATAGCATAAGCCTTGGGTATTGAAATGCATATGACAGTATTTGTAAGAAAGGACAGGATTACATTATTTTAAGAAGCTCATTACACTTGTTGAGAGACTTCCAGTCATCTCTGCAGGCTTTACCTGTAAACTAAACCGAATGCCGATCTATCATGTGTGGTCCATAACTTGTGCAGTAATCCTTTAAGCAATTTATCTTGAGCTTATTTCTTGTTTGCTGTTCATTTTTTACTTTGATCATGTTTTCCCCATGAAACAAGTAGATAGTTATTGTCAGGCAGTAGGTCTTTTTTGCATAAGAAACATTTTTACAAGTGGGGGTATCACAGAGATGGCTACTTTCAGCATGTTACCTGGTACTTTAATAAAGCTGAATATAAATTAGAATTAGAATTGCATTGCAAGGAGAAGTGGTTTGAGCTGAGTGCTGCTTGTTTTTCTTATACTTGATTTTGACTAGCATTCCAGTAATGTATTTAAAAAGTAATTTTTTTTTCATGCCTCACAACCTTTTTGGTTCCATCTAGATATTATGTAAGCTGTCATGCAGCCAATGCATTGAAATATTTTTTTCTTCTACACTTCATTTTGTCTTGATTGGACTCTCATAATGATGGTTTGGGACCCAGGACAACGTATTTAATTAAAGTTAGTTTTTGTGGTTTTGAGCATAGCTCCTCCCCTTTCTAGTTGGCTGCACCCCTTCCCATTGACCCCCACCCATTCAGCTGTCTCCTGCAGCCCCCCTTTGATTTGAAGTCACCAGCTGCCACTGGCGACAAGTCTTCATGCTTCATATAGAATCATTGCTGAATGATAAGTCTGTATGCTTCACAAATACAGTCATTGCTGAGTGATAAGTCTGCATGCTTCACATACACAGTCATTGCTGTGTGATAAGTCTGCATGCTTCACATACACAGTTACTGCTGTGCGATGTCTGCATGTTTCGCATACACAGTCACATACACTGCCATTAGTTCATAGGTCCATAGGTCTTTACTAGGCTAACGACCGCAAGGGCCTTTTTAAGCCTAACTATGCATCCCAAATCTCTGACAAGCTCTGGTACCCTGAAATGTAAGCAGAGGCATGGGAGATGGAACATTTACATGCAGGGGCCTGGGAGATGAACTATTTACAAGTTGTCTTGTCCATTAGAGACATAGGTGCCAAACCAGGGATGAATTTCTTGTTCCTCATCCAATTGTCCAAGTAGCACTTGAATTGGATTAGGGAGGAACTCTGCTTCACATAGATGAGAAGACTGTTCCAGAGACAGGTCAGTGTCTAGGATACATACCTGTCTCTACAGTATGTCCTATTTATATCACAAGCAAGGTTTAAGTCTTTTGAATGGGTAATTCTAGTGCTGTTTGTTTTCTGGATATGCAGGATGTCCATCAGAATGGGGTCTGACAATGCCCTGTATCCCAGGCATAGACCTCCATTCAACAGCCTGTAGGCAGAATACAGGGATAGGGCCTTGAGGTGGTCTGCATAGGACATTTTGCTTATGCATTGTATTCTTTTAGTGAGGAACCTCTGTGGACATTCCATTTTTGAGTATGCCTGGTTAAGTACATACCAAAGGGAACATTGTACTCAATGATCGGTCTTATGAATGTCAAATAAAGTGGAACAATGTTTTCCTTGGACCTAGATGCCATACCTTTGTTTATAAGTTATGCAACATAGAATGAATTCCTCACTACTGTAGACACATGATGGTCAAAGGCTAGATTACTGTCTACGTGTGTCTCTAAGTCCATGACTACTGGATCAACTCTAAGAAGGTGTGTTGTCAATATGATAGTTACCAGAGGTGGGTGACTTCTCAAGGGATGGATACTGTTATGCATTTATTGGCATTTAGTTTTAGTACATGGCTCTGAAGCAGCTGTTTATCTGTATCAGCCCTTCCTGGTGAACATTTGTGTTGGTGGGGGATTCAATGACAACTTCTAATTTGAAATCATCTGCAAATATAGTCAGTCAGAGACCATTGACATTGCTCCTGACTTCAGAGAAGTAAATGCAAAAAGAAGAGGTCCAAGGACCAATCCCTGAGCGATTTCATTTGTGACTGGCCACTTTTTAGAGGTGAACTCCCCAAGTTTAACTTCCAGGGTCCTGTCTGTGAGCCAGTTGACTATCCACAGGGTGACATATGGGTTTGTACCTAACCTCTTGAGTTTGTTAACAATGTCCAAGTGGAATATTGCGTTAAGTGCCTTGACTAGGTCAAGGTAGGCAGTGCGAAACATCTTGCCCTCATTCATATTTTTGGTGACCTTCTCAAAGAAGTCCACCAGGTTGAGTAGGCATGACCTGCCCTTAATGAAACCAAACTGGTTTAGGTCCAATGTCTGGAGGTTTGCTATATCATTATTGATCATTTTCATGATAATTATTTCCATGGCTTTGTATATACGACTAGTGAGATGTATGGGTCTGTAGTTTCCAGGTTCTGTAGATGGCCCAGCATTGTGCAGAGGGATGGGTGTTGCTATTCTCCATTCATGAGCCATGAAGCCTGTTTGGAGGCTACAGTTAAATAGCAGTTTTAGAGGGTCTGATGGGTGATGTTTCATGCTATTTAGAAGGCATCCTGGGATATGCCTGGGCCCATTGATGCAGTGTTCTTGGCCTTAGAGAGAGCATTAAGTACCTGTTCCCTAGTTATAGCAGGGGGGTTATATTTGATGGTATTTCCTGAGGGAAGGTTGAGGGGTAGAGGGGTAAAGTAAAGTGGAACTTGTCGGCCAACAGGTTTGCTATATCTTCTGGCTCAATATAGGTGGCTCCATTTACAATGAGCTCTGCACAGAATTGTGTATTGTGTTTGAAGTTGTGGACATAGCTAAAGAATGCCTTGTGGTTACCCTTTGCCTGGGAGTCCAAATTTACCTCAAATTTGGTTTTGGTAGACTTTATTTGTCCACTGAGTTTTTTGTTTAGTATGATGAGAGTAGTTTTATCCTGCTGGGTGCTGCACCTCCTCATTTTTGCCTTGATTTTCTTCTTTCTACAGTCTATTGATTTTGTGATTCCACCTGAGTGGTGTGTTTTTTGAGTTAGTTCTGTACTTCTTCCTGGTGTGTACAACTGCCTCTGTGTTGCTATTAACATGCTTGTGTAAGGTTTCTCTGAACAGTTCTGCATAGGCAGAAGTGTTCTCAAGGCTTATGGGGAATTTAAATTTTGCTAGGTTATCACTTACTAGTAGGAAGTTAGCCTTAGAGTAGATCCTGAATATTCCAGGGTTATCTGGGGGTATATGTTTTATTTTTACTTCAAAGGAGACCTTTTTGTGGTCTGATCTTACCAAGGATTGCACTAGGCGGTGTGCAGCACACTGTCATATTAGTGAGGACCATATCCAGTATGGTTGCACCCCTGGTCGGTGTATCGACAATCTGGTCCAGGGAGTTTATGTTTACAAAATCCAGGAATCTCTGTGCCTGTACATTTGGTGTTGTACAGGATTCCCAGTTAATAATGGAGTAATTAAATTCACCAATGAATGTGGTATTGGGTTGGATGGTGAGTGTTTCTAATAAGTTTAAATAAATGACATGGGTTTTTGGGTCATAGAGGGGGACCTATAGCTTGCAAGTAAGTGATAATGGATTTTGACTATGGTAATTTGAACATGGAGAAGCTCAATTGAATTGTCCTATTTGGCCAGCCTTGAGGTATATTTATTTTTGATGTAAACTGAAACACCTCCACATTTAGTCGTTGTCTATGTACTAGCTAGTCTAAATGTGTGTAAGGCCTTATGATCTTTCACTGTCAGTGGGCTCTCCACAGCCAAACAATGTCTTGTTGACCACACAGACATTAGCATTTTCTAGGGTGAAGAGAGCTTCTAGGGAGTGGAGTTTTTGTTTAGATTCCTAGCATTGAGCAGTAATACCTTAAGATGTTCTTGTTTTTTATTTGCCATTTCGGAAGTACTTTCAGTTTGGTATTGCGTAAAAAAGCAATTGTGGGGGAAGACAATGTTTTAGTTAATATTCAAAAGCCTTGAAGGGAGAGGTGCAGACCATCCCTGGCAAAGCAACGTGGTCTGTTGACCATCTCCTTCCATGCTGACAAATATTGCACCCCCTTAGAATGTCACCAGAAATGAAACCAATTATTAAAGTCATTCATCTTTCATTTGCATTATGGCATCATCCTTGGAGAAGGTAAAATGCTTCTGAATGTTAAACTCATACCAGCCTGGGACACATATTCCAAGATCTCTTCCTTCATATAGTCTTGGGGGGTATATCTCAGGTCATTTACACTCATATGGACTATGACTGAGTCATGCTGGCACTTGTGGTCCATTGACCTGAGTGTGTGCATAATGTAGTGGATCCTAGCCCCTGATAAGCAACTGACTGTGACTTTCTCCTTCATCAGCCTGGTGAAAGGCACATCAGTGTATCTCATGGTGGAATTTCAAATGACCAGAATGTTAGATTGTGTGGTGGTTTGCCTTGTGGAGTTAGAAGTAGAAGTTCCATGAGATGTGGCTGTATGTGTTGATGTGAGTGTTGTGGTGAAAGACCACATTTAGAGCTGCTGAGGGTATTTATTATGTGTACTTCATCTTAGAGGTCTTTGGGGTTTAGGAAGGTTACATTTAATTGCCTCTACATATGTGGGTCGATATGTCTGCTTTGAATTGTGTGTGATGAGTGTAGTGTGTGTACTGCCGACAACCTTGCTGACATTAGGAGTACTTTTATGTTAGAGCTTTGCCTCCAGTGACATTGTGTAACTACATCTCTCACATACCATATCAGTTTGTTTGAGAATTAAATGGTTGTCAGTAAACATGAGGGAATTTCACCATTGCCTCAGGATGTCCATATCCACCAAGCTTGTAACAGAGATTGTGGGAAAGTTCATATCTATGGTAACAGACTCTTTTCATTGATTAGACAGTTGGAATAAGAATATAAAGCAATGTCAGGAGTATTTAGTTTGTAGCTTTGGGGACAGTGCTCATCACTGCAAAGTATTTGTCCTGTGTGCAACTAGGTATTGTTGAAATTTCAGTCATGCTTTTACAGGAAAAATGTCACTCAAGGTGTCTGTGTCTACAGGATACTGCCAAACACTTGAGGGGAAACTAATAAGTAGATTGAGGGGAAACTAATAAGTAGACCCTGAAAATTAAGGATGAAATACTTGGGCAGATATTCTGAAGTTATAAACCAATTTATTTATTAAAAACAAAGAACTAGCTTGTCAAAAATGATAAAAAGAAGGGAGTCACATGAATGGCTACTTTGTACTGCCTGGTCGCTACTAGTGCTGGTCCTGCCACACCTTCACTCTGCTGAGATACAATTATCCTTCCCTTACCAGAAGCAAAACATTAGCAACAATCCTTAGATGAGAAGCAGGGTATAGCCAGTTTAACATTGCACAGTCTAGTCCCAGATGAAGCAAGGGTCTGTAGTCTTGCTGTATCCTTGTCCTGGTAGTTACCTTGATTAGCAACCAGACCAATCAGAAATGTCAGCACAGACACTCACTACCCAAACCGAAATAATCAGGAATCAATGCACTCTGGTCCTTCTCTCACTTGGAGCAGAATATAAGCACAAATTCCAAGCTGGCACCTATGAAGCACTTATTAGGCTTTCAAGTGTTCAGAAGTCTTGATGAAATAATGTCCCTGTGCTCCTTCTCTCAACAAGAGAAAACAGAAGCACTAATCCCAAGATGACTACTGACAGGCAGAATGTGGGTTGTCCAGTAATTAGTGGCGCTGGAATAGATGGTGCAGATTTTAAAGGTAAGATGGAAAAAAATGGGTTAATATCCTAAGCATTGCAGTGTGCACTAAGCAGTTAAATATGAAAGAGGGGGTAGATTAAGCTTTAGCTGTCTAAGGTGGAGAGTCACTAATTTTAAAAGAGCAAGATAGATTGAAAGGGGTGGGCACTTTGTATTATGCTTCTATGGAAGACAGTGGGATGGAGGATACATTTAAATAGTTGAAGGGGAGTGATTTCACAAAATGATAATTTTGGGCTTACTCACAACAGCCAATAAAAGTGGAGAGGGAAGGAGAAATGTGGTCAAATTTACACAAGGTGCCAAGCCACTAAAAAGACAGTTGAGTTTAAGAACACAACAGCACCAAGGTGGGAGGGTAAGAAAAAATTTCTGTGTGACTCCCAAGAGACACAGCTGTGGTCACTTTCCTAGTTTTAATATGCAATTAAAAGCAGAACACAATTAAAACACAGTGTAAAGAAAACAAATCACAATATACAAAATAAAAAAAGGCAACAAATTAATACAAAATGCAGGAAAGCAGAACCACACTAACATTACCTCACAGCAAGTTGTGGAAGAGTCTGGGTGAACGATACGTCTGCATGCTTCACATACACAGTCACTGCTGTACGATAAGTCTTGCATGTTTCACATGCACAGTCATTGCGGAGCTATAAGTCCGCATGTTTCACATACACAGTCATTGCTGAGCAATAAGTCTGCACACTTCACATACACAGTCATTGCTGAGCAATAAGTCTGCATGTTTCACTTACAGTCATTGCTGAGCAATAAGTCTGCATGATTCACATACACAATCACTGATGTGCGATAAGTCTGCATGCTTCACATACACAGTCACGGCTGAGCGAATTGTCTACATGCTTCTAATGCTTCCTATAACTGAAATCATGCTGTTTTCAATCTGTTATAGGCTGCATATGCCAACCTGTGTGTTAAAGGTGATTATTGACTTTAAATGAATATAATTGAAAGGTTAGCAAACTGGAGAACCTCCAGACTGGACTTTCTAGTACCAACAGAATAGGAAGACAAAAAGTTGCAGCAGTCACACTTTAGCAAAGGCATGTGAAAGAGAGGACTTTGGCAAGGTGATATAAAGTTACTTATGGATGGGCTCAAAACAGTTCTGGTCAACTACTCTGCGGTGCAGGGGGAGACAGGATATTTAAACAAAACTGTTCTCAACAAGGGTGAAGAAGTGCTGACCTTGACTCTCAACACTGTTAGAAATTATAAAAAAAAACTTCTGACAAACTCCTGAACCTAATGGGCATGCCCTACGTTGAGAATGTAGTAGCAGACACCATTTGTGTTATTGTGCCCTTTTTTGTACATGATGCCATTGCGGCATCTAAAAATTGTGAAATTATAAGGCTGCAAGACTTGATGAGATCCAGTTAGAAATGTTGAAATGTTTAAGGTTTTGGATATTGTTGGAGTGTACTGATTAAAGCATCTTTTCAGTGCTGCATGCATGTAAAAAGGAGACTGTACTGCAGAACTGGTAAACTGGGGCATTGGTCCCCATTTTCAAATGGAGTAGAGTTGAGGGTGTATCTCTTACTTTGTAGGTGAACTTTGCAGATCTGTAGAATCCAATAAAATCCCCTATATTTGGTGTTATCCAGGCCCGATCGGAGGAATGAAGAAGAAAAAGTTCTCAAATCATGTTGAGGAACAAACAAAAAAAAAAACGTGCCATCCATTGTATGAGTTTGTATAAGGATCTCTGTGTTACAGTTCATAAAATGTGCAGAATGTCACTGGCATTTAGGCAGCCATGTTCATGAATGGTGTTCTCAGCTGATTAAATGCTTTAACTGCTTGTATCCAGGCATCTCCCTGTTGGCCTGCCCTTGCTAGGGAACTGAATGACAGCAAGAAAGATAATGGGGGCAATGTGGAACAAGTATGGAACATAAAAAAGAGAAGCAAATGATGTAAGCTGCGTGAAGATATGCAATAAATAGTTAGTGAGAGAAAGGATTCGATGAATGGCACTAACTGGAAGTATTGATCTTTAGTACTATAAGGGACATTCATGAAATAATGCAATGTGGAAGTGTGAAAGAAGAGGTACTGAACTGAAGAAATGAACAAGTCACAAAAAATTTCAAGCCCGATCCCAAAGGTTCCAGGACACATAGTCCATGGCAGAAGGGTTGACAAAGAGCATTTTGACCTGGTGGATGAAAACCTGAACAGATAAAGATGAGACTTATATCATAACCCAATAAAACTTCTACTGAGATAAACTGCCTTAAAGAAAAGAAGACCAGTAAACACTGCATAGAGCATATGCTGCATTAAACTAACCTGGAATGAAACACTAAAGGCGGAGGCGTGTCCATATTCATTAAGGATATCCACACCTCCAGGCTAGTTGCTCAGCATAATGCATCCGAGATTATCCAAGTGCAACTAACTCTGGGCAAGACCGCAATACAAACTTGCTACAGATCCCCCACCATGCCTCAGGATTCCCACTCCTCATTTCTTGATACACTGGAAAATATTAGAATACAACCTAACACCCTAATAATGGGCAATTTAAACTACCCCACCATTAACTGGGAAAACTACTCATGTACCAACTCTTGTGCTCAACGTTTTCTGGAGTTCATAAATTCCAATGCCTTGGATCAATTTATCCACACCCCCACCAGGGACAGCAATATCCTAGACATGGTCATTACCAAAAAGGGCAACCAGTGTTCCACACCAGAGGTAAATTCTTCGTTGGTCAGGTCCAAGCTAATCACCCTAGACATCCACATCCCACCCCCACTCCCATTAGGGAAACCACCGTAAAAAATTTCTCCAAAGCCAACTTCATGCTTCTTCAGACAGAAGTGGCAAACTTCACGACACCCATGTTGACAGACAGACAATAGAGGCACGATTGCTGAATCCTACACAAATCCACTTTATAAGCACTTACACAAGTGCATGGATCATGCAATCCCTAACAAAGCCAAGATGCTATCCTCCAAAAAAAAAGGAAGTCAATCTAGTTGTCCCCTGCCATAACCAAACTCTACAACAGAAGAAAGAAACTGTTGCAAAAAATAGTAAAATTCCATGATTGTAGGAACTCCCTGGGCAGCCTCAGTAAGAAGATGAGATCCCTCATAAAATCCTCCAAAGCTAGTTACAAAAACAAAATTGTCATTAATTCTAAAGACAACCACAAAGCATTCTATAGCTATTTCCAGAATCTCAAAGGCAACACTCAGATCTGCTCTGAGTTACAGCACAATGGCATTAAATATACAGAACCAACTGATATTGCCAACATCAGATAAGTTCAGTGCTACCTTTACCCCCCTATCACCCCCTAAGGGGACCATCTCTATACCGGAAGAATGCAAAGTTCCTGTAATCACTGCTACATAGGTAAAAAACACACTCTCCAAAGCAAAGAACACAGCCTCCATGGGACCTGACAACATCCCAGGCTGCATTCTACATGAACTACAGAATGAACTGGCACCCCACCTAAGTACCATGTTCAATCATAGCCTCACCTCAAGCTTTGTGCCCACTGTATGGCACACAGAAACAGTTATCCCACTTCACAAAGGGGGAGCCACCATGGACCCCGGCAACTATAGCCCCATTAGCCTGATGAGCCTGGTCTGCAAGGCTATGGAACCTATCATCATGGAACTTATAAACAATGACACTGGTAAACTCTAAACTCTGGACTCTACCCAGTTTGGGTTTATAAAAGGCAGATCATGTCTCCTAAACCTGATAGACTTTTTTGAGGTGGTCACCAAAGCCATAGATGAGGGTAAGGTGGTTCACACAGCCTATCTAGATCTCACCAAGGCTTTCGACACCATCCCCCACTCTGGAATTATAAATAAACTCACTAAACTAGGTATAAATCCCTATGTCAGAAGATGGATTGCCAACTGGCTCACTGACAGAACTCGCGCTGTGAAAGTAGCAGACTCCAAATCCAACTTCAGACCAGTGACAAGTGGAGTACCACAAGGTTTAGTCCTGGGTCCTCTCCTGTTTGGTATCTACTTCTCTGAAGTACAGGCTAACACAGAAGGTCTTTGTCTAACAAAGTTCACAGATGACTGCAAACTAGGAGCCATAATCAAAACTCCTAACGATGTGGACATCCTACAAAAGGGCCACACTGAGACAGATGCCTGGTGTCAAAGCCATGGCCTCAAGATCAATGCCAAAAAGAGCATTGTCATCCCTTTTGGTAAAAACTCTGTACGCATGAACTACCACATAGGCAGTAGTCTACTCAACACTGGAAGTGTGATAAGAGACCTTGGGACACAGATGGATAGTAGTCTCTCCTTTGATAATCACATTGCTGCAGTAGTCAGGAAATCCTTCTACGAGGCACACCTCATCACAAAAGGTTTCTCATCCAGGAAAAAAGAGGTCATTGTTCCCCCTTGTCCCTCATTAAACCCGTTAAAGAGTACAATGCCCCTTTTGGTATGTACCTCACAAGACATCTACAACAACTGGAAAGGCCACAGAAATACCTCACAAAGAGGATTACCAGCCTCAAACAGATGCCCTACGCAGACCATCTCAAAAAAGTCCATCTTTACTCCATTGCATATCACCTACTCAGAGGAAATCTCTGCATAACATACAAAGCTATGTCAAACCCAGAGCTGTTGGACATGCTCCACTTAAAGAAATCCCAATCCCTCAGAGCTACATGCTCTAGGTATCTAAACCTTGCCACCACAATAAACAGAACATGCTGGAGGGATAGATTCCTGTCCCAGAGACTTCCCATACTCTGGAACAAATTGCCTAGCTATATCAAGCAAAGCTCCTCATTAGCGCTCTTCAAGAAAAATCTTGATGATTGGATAGGAGATAGGAAATTTATCCCAGGGATCACTTCTGTGGCTCTGCTCAACAGGGGCACAGGAAAATAATTTTCTTGGGTGGCGAAAGCCAGGGTACCATTTGGCTAGGCTTATATAAGCCCTAGGGCCAAAAGCCTAGTACCTACCTATGAACCTATGAACCTGTTACATTTGTCCCACAGACTAGTAAACATTTAGTGACAGGTTAGGTTCAGGTAAAGTGACTGGAATAATGATAAATATTTGAGACAATATGTAGAGAGCTCCATTAACAAAATTGGGGAGGGGGGTACTGATTAATACTCCAGACACATTATATTGTTAGTAGTTGGAAATGAATTGTGTTAATCATTATTTGGTCTTTATAATGCAATGTATGGATTGTTGATCATAGGATCACAGGAGATTACTAGGCTATCAACCTGGAGGTCATTTTAATCCTAGCTGTTTCAACCCAATGTAATACCTTAGAGGTGCAGATCAATACCCAAGATTGCATTTAGTGATGATTGCCCATGTCCGGGAGGGTTGTAGGCACTATCCCAGGTAAAAATTTATGGTGCCCCATCCACTCATCCATGTTCCTCTTGAACAGTGTCATAGAGGTGCTCGTTTTACATGAATTTCTAGCCTATTCTAAAGATGTGGCATTCACCGGGAGATAAATCTGTCCCTCTAGCATGTCATATTTAAGTCACAGGCTGTATTTAAGTCCCTGGAATGGCTAGACCTAGACCCATTAGATTTATGGATATGCAGTTAATTCATTAGGCTTGGGTCTTGGGTTGCTCTGTAGGCCAGGCATATGTCTTCCCTAAGAAGTCTATATAATACAGAGTATAGTGACAGGGATTTTAGTCAGTCAATGTAAGACATATGCTGGAGGCCCTTGATCTACTTTGTTAGAAACCTCTTAGGTCTTGCTAATTGCTGTAGGTGCTTAGTATGGCACATACCAAATGGGGTGTTATACTCAGTTATGGGTCAGATAAGTGCTGAGTATAGGGGGGTTATAACTTCTTTTGCTCTTGAGGCAATGCCTTTACTAACCAACTAAGCTACACGGAAAGCTTCCCTTACAATAGTAAACATGTGGTGGTCGAAAATAAGGTCACTGTCAACCTGTGATCCCAGATCCCTTACCACTTCATGGCAGGGGGTGGCCTGTGCTATACGACTGCAGGACTGAAGACCCCCCCCAGCTGTGGAAAAGGAAAAAAAACAAATTGGTGAGTCTCCTAATGTCTGCACATGCACACTCAGCAACCATGGAACTCAGAGGGGATCTGCACTCGGCAATCCTGGAATTCAGAGGAGATCCAGACTGCTGCAACAGCAGTCTTCAGAGTAGGAAGAAGGCATCTTGGTACTCTGTTGCTCAGAAGTCTATGCAGTGATGACTGCATAGAAGGAAAGAGATCCAGACTGCTGAAGCCTGCTCTCTCGTGGGGAAGGAGGGCGTGTGTGTGTGTAAATGCCAATGGTGGCTCAGGCTTGAACCATTTACCATGGTTGCAGGTAGCAAGAGCCTGAATTCCCTACCCACCACCATCTGTGAAAACTTTGCAGATTTTTTCCTCATATTTTTGTTCTGTTCCTCATAAAATCTGTAGATTTTTAATTCAGTACATAGTTGATGGTGCAGTGGTAGCATTGTTGTCTCACAGCTAGAGGTTCTCTGGTTTCATTCTTGGCTGGGTTGCCTTCTGTGTGGAGTCTGCATGTCCTCCCTGTGTTTGTGAGGGTTTTCTCTGGGTGCTCTGGTGTCTTCCCATGTTACAAAGGCATGTGTCTGGAGTGCTTCCCCCTGGCCCTCTGCTGAAAATTGGCTTTTGTTCCAAGTCAGACTTTCCTGGTTAACAAATGTTAAATAAATAAAAATGACAGGCATTTACATTTCAGACTTCATATTCTTCAGAAAGTACATGGTAACACAAAACCTTTTATTCTAGCTATTTTCTAATTTTATAAGATGAATATTTGAAATTTGTCTCTATTTTTGGGACTGTATTCCACCATTGTTGGCTTTGTCCAGGTTTTTTGTGCTAAGGTTGAGAGCTATGGTGAGAACTGAATTCACTGAATATGTATGGGGCCTGTATTCCCCCATTACTGTCTTTGTTCAGGTGTTTTGTGCTAAGAGGTTGACAGCTATGGTGAGAACTGAATTCACTGAATATGTTTGGGGGCTGTATTCCCCCATTATTGGCTTTGTCCAGGTGTTTTTGTGCTAAGAGGCTGGCAGCTATGGTGAGAACTAAATTCACTAAATGGTAGCCATTTAAGTTTCAGTATTCCTCCCCTTCACAAAACAGCTGATTTAGCATAGTGGTATGTTACCCTGTTTTGCACTGTTTTGTTCAAGACTTGGCAATGAAATGTATGGTAATCACACAGCATTTTATTCTAGCAAATTTTCAAGATTATACAAGCAATGTTTAAAATATGACCCTGTTTTTTTTTGGTTTTTGCCCCCCCCCCCAATAAATTTTGGCTTTTTCCAGATTGCTTGTGCTGCAAAGTTGAGAGATACAGCTGAGTGTCTAGTAGATTTTACAAGGAGCTGAGAGCTGCAGGGGAAAAGAAGTTTAGTGCTGCTTATGCTAAACCAGCTTGTAATGTTAATAGCACAACAGGTAGTGTACTTGCTTTTGAAGCAGAAAGCTGTGGGTTCTACTTCCACAAAATGTAGATACATTGCTGATACTGTGTTGTAAAAGGGGTGGATGCTGCAGTCCTTTCTGGCAAAGATACCTAGTAACTATGAAGCTGTTATCAGTTTGCCATCCATTCCCTATTGCAATATTACTAGCTTAGCATTTTTTAATGTAACATAGTCAATTTATTCCTCAAGGGCAACAGGCACTTTATTCATAGATGAAACAATGAAATATAAAGTTGTTTGCTAGCAGGAGCCTCTTCAATAGTTTCAGATCTCTTTAATGTGGAATTATTTAGATGATATTTACTTCTTCAGAGATTGTGCATATTTACTGATACTGGTGGATTGTTGAAGTTCGAGTAGACTTTTATGATGGAAATGTTCTAAATTAGGCAGTTTTGTCATTATTGATGCATGCATTTTGTTTAATTGTTTAATAGAAAAATGTTCAAAATTTAAAATGCCCTCTAACAACTGTACTATATTATACAAGGGATATTATTTAATACAATCAGGAAGGTGTATCAAAGAACACATGTATGTTTTGTGTGCAAGGGTCCTATGATTTGAAAACAGCCCAAAGTTAATCTTTATCTGCCACTGGCAAAATTGATTTTCTTTGAATGTGGGTTTCAATGCTGTTTCAACAAATGTAAGTTTCAAGGGCAGAGAAGTTTTAATGCTAAGTGTATTTTCATTGTGAAACTGCATTGCTTTGTTTAGCAGGTCTATTAGTGTTTGTGCTGTAAAATACAAAATAAAATGTTCAAATTAAATCCAAATCATCACAGAAGTAAAGCAGTATGCACATTACAGTGTTTATGGTAAATGGGGCAAAATAGCCAGGTAATGGGACATTGGAATGGCTGGAAGAGGCTCCATTCGACCATGATTTTGTGAGGGGGGAATAGCGGCAAACTCAAATACAGCCCTGGCTGAACTATACCTCTCAACTGTCCAGATTTTTTGCAGAATGAATAGATTTTTGCTTCTTATTTTTGGTTTGTTTCTCATAGAATTTGTGGGTTTCTGTCAAATTGTTTAGGAATGAAGTCACTAAATAATGACAGATATTGAGCTTCGGACTTCATAACCTTCAGAAAAATGCATGCTAAAGCAAGACCTGTTATACTATCAACTAAGTTTATGCAAGAGAAATTTTTAGTACTGTTTGTATGTTCACTCAATATATTCGTCCTTGTCCAGATTTTCTGCATTAAGAGGTTGAGAGGTACATACAAATAAATCACTTTATAGAATTAGGAATATCCAAACCTCTCAAATTTCCCCAATTTTGGCTCAAAATGTTGCTCTCCCCCTAATAATTTTTCCTCAGAATAGCAGTTTTGGAGGTTTACAATTCTAAATAACTGTAGTGTTCAGTTATAGATTACTTTTATTTCAGAAATCCATGTAGATTCTCTTATTTTGTCAGCTGTTCAAATTATCAGTACTAATATTAAAAAAGTGTCCCTTTGACAGGTTCCCAGTTGTATTGTGTGGCAATTTTATATGTTTGCATCACATTTATGTGTGGCAAATCATTAAAGATTGAAGTAAGAAAATAATGACAAGACATTTGAGTTTCAGATTTCATATCCTTCAGAAAATTCATTTTAATGTGAGACCTACTATTCTATTATCTTTCTAAGTTTATAAGAGCAATATTTGAAAATTGTCCTTATTTTTGGGCCTTTGTCCCACTTCTATATATGGCTTTGGCTAGATTTCTTGCTCTGAGGTTGAGAGGTATTACAAATGTGTCAGAGCCATCATAGTCAGCTAGAAACATTTCAAATTGTGACATACTTGTTGCACCCCACTCCCCCATGTAGTGACTCTGGATGTGTCCAAGCAAGTCAAGGAGCACTTATGCAGTGTAAGTGTGCAGAGCATTCCCACATCCAAGGTAGACACAATTACGACAGTGGCTTTTCATCTGTCCTTGATTTTACAAAATGTTCTGGTTTTCTGTCATATTTTTATACTGTTGATATATGCTTCTTATTATTCAAAAAATGCATGCTGTTGCAGTGCCCTGTTGCTCTGAGTTTAAGTAGCAATGCTTTAATGACCATCAGTTAAGCGTGTGTGAGTTTCTAAGATGCAAGTAAGCTTTAATAAGCATACTGTTAAAGAATTACCAACATTGAAAAAGCCTTTTTGCTGTTACCATGCAGAGAATATTTACATAACTAGATAACATATAAGCCTTAGGTATTAAAATGCATATGGCAGTATTTGTAATAAAGGACAGGATTACAGTATTTTCAGAAGCTCTTTACATTTGTTGGAGACTTGCAGTCATCTTTACAGGCTTTACCCGTAAACTAAACAGAATGCCAATCTATCACGTGTGGTCCATTACCTGTGCATTAATCCTTTAAGCAATTTATCTTGAGCTTGTTTCTTGTTTGCTGTTCATTTTTTTTACTTTAATCATGTTTTCCACATGAAACAAGTAGATAGTTGTTATCAGGCAGCAGGTCTTTTTTGGATAAGAAACATTTTTACAAGTGGGGGTATCACAGAGAGTGCTACTTTCAGCATGTTACTTGGTACTTTTATTAAGCTGAATATAAATTATAATTAGAACTGCAATGCAAGAAGTGGTTTGAGTTAAGTGCCTGATTTTGACTGGCATTCCAGTAATGTATTTAAAAAGTAATTTATGTTTTCATGCCTCACAACCTTTTTTTTCCATCTAGATATTAAGTACGCTGTCATGTAGCTAATGCATTAAACTATTTTTTCTCTTCTACACTTCATTTTGTCTTGATTGGACTCTCGTAATGACGATTTGGCACCCAGGGCAGCATATTTAATTAAAGTTCCAGTTGTTGTGGTTTTGAGCATAGCTCTACCCCTTTCTAGTTGGCCACACCCCCTTCCCATTGGCCACACCCATTTAGCTGTCTCCTGCATTCCCCCTTTGATTTGAAGTCACCAGCCGCCACTGCTTCATGGGTACTTAGGGTATTGTTATTGATTTGATAGTGAGAAGGGACACTGTTTGTGCCAATGGAAATGATGATGCATTTCTTTGCATTTAGTTTGAGACCATGACTAATGCACCAGTTGTTGGTCTATGTGACACCACCCTGGAGTATACTGACATCTAAGGATTCAATGATTGCACCTAGTTTGCAGTCGTCTGCAAACTTGGTCTGCCACAACCCCTTAGTCATGACCTGAACTTCTGAAAAGTATATACCAAACAGTAGGGGGATCATCACTCACCCCTGTGGCACCCCACTGGTAAAGGATCAGCTTGTTTATGTGGACTCATCCACTTTGATAGTGTGTCCCTTTTGTGAGCCAGCTGGCAACCAATCTTACAATGAAGGGGTTTACATTCAGTTTGCTAAGTTTATCGGTAATGCCTGAATTTGGGATTGTGTTGAAATCCTTTGCCAAGTTGTGGTATGCTGTGTGCACAGATTTGCCCTCATCAATGGCCTTGGTCACACTTTCAAAGAAATACACCAGATTTAACAGGCAATATCTGCCTTTCACGAAGCTGAATTGAGTAGGATCCAGGGTTTGGAGGTCACCTATGTCTTTATTTATGAGGTCCATAATGATACTTCCATGGCATTACAGATGAGGCTGGTCAGACTTATGGGTCTGTAATTGCCAGGGTCTGTTGCTAGGCCACCTTTGTGGTGGGGAATAATTGTAGCTGCTCTCCATTCTGCAGGAACAAAGCCTGTGGTTAGGCCATAATTGAAATGGGTACTTAGTAGTGATGCTAGTTCATGTTTTGGCTTGTGCAGAAGACAACTTGGGATGTCATCTGGTCCCATAGAGGCCATGTTCTTTGCCTTGAACGAGGCATGAGGATGTGCTCTTCAGATATATAAGGTGGGGGAGGGTTGGGAGAGGGTTTGTTGTAAAGTAAGAAGGATAAGGGATTGAAATATTTGCCAAACCTATTCGTTAGCAGGTTTTCTATCTCTATGAGATCAGTGTTGTTTTACTTTCTTATGGATAGATGCAAGAATGAAGGAAGGAAAGATAGCAAAGCAGGAACAGGATGAAAGACTAGGAGGGTTCCTTGAGAAAAACTAATAGTACAGACATTGCAAAAACTGAAGAACACAGTACATATCTAAAAGAAAGTCAATTCCATCTATGAGGTGAGGTTTTATCAGAGTTGGTCAGTGTAGAATTCAGGTGTCTCAGTCCAGCTGTGTGAGAGAGGAAGCCCAGAGCAATCAAATAAGCATGTTGGGGAAAGGAAAAAGAAAGAGTCTATGTACCAACAAAAGGCACAGCATGCAAGAGTAAGTAAGGATCACCAATGGGAACGCAAGCCGTTTTCTTATCCCTTTAAAAGGAGGGTAATGATGATGAGACTATGGAGGAGAGGAGGTGGTATAGTGTTAAAGTAGGCTTCAATGAAATATATATGTAATAAAAGAAAGTGACCAGATCCATATGAAACAATACACAGAGACAAAAGTGCATCATGTTAGATGGGCTAGGAAATTACTATGATAATATGTAAACTATATTACACAAGCTGAGACTGAGGCTGTCAGCAGTATTTATGGGTATTCAACAATCAAGGGCAGGTAATAAATGATGCAGCATGGGAAATACTAGAGGAGAAAGAAATGACAAAGGTAAGTGTACATGCTCAGCTGTGATGGAAGAGATGTTTTTTCAATGCATGGGAAAGGATGGAAGGAATTAACTTTATTAATGTTTATTGAAGAAGACTTTACATTATACTACCATCTAAAAGAAAAACATACTGCTTAGATAAAAAAATAACTACCCAGAAAGAGAGTGGAGAAGTTTAATAGAAGATATATGGGAAAAGGGGGTGGTATATAAATGGAGAGACAAAGAACCAGATAAGGAGTTTATCTTCTGTGGAAAAGGAGTCATTCCAGAAAGCATACTAGATAGGCTCTTCAACAGCTGAACCACATACCAGTTGTGTTAACGTTAATATAGTTTTTCACCTCTACCAACAAAGGTATCAAAGGTATATGAAGGCCTGGTGATGCAGAAAGTAAATGTAAAAAAAAATAACAAAAAGGTAACTGAAGAGAACAGCAGGGCAGCTTCTGGAATAGAATGAAGTAGTGAGGTAGTAGGTGCTATGATGTCAAAGTGGTAGTACATAGGTTCATAGGTAGGCACTAGGCTATCTGCCCGAGGGCATTTCTAAGCCTAGCCAGAGTGTGTCGGCTTTCGCCTTCTCATTGATTAATTAACTGATCCTCTGTCAAGCAGTCAGTGAAGTGATCCCAGGGGTGTATTTTCTGTTACCCATCCACTCATCAAGGTTTCTCTTGAAGAGTGTTAGTGAGGGGCTCTGCCTGATGTAATTTGGAATTTTGTTCCAAAGCATGGGGAGTCTCTGTTACAGGAATCTATCCCTCCAGCATGTTCTATTTATTGTTGTGGTGAGGTTTAGCTCACTAGAGTGCATGGCTCGCAGTGGCTTGGATTTCTTTAGGTGGAGTATGTCCATCAATTCTGAGTTGGACATGGCTTTGTAAGTCAGGCAGAGATCACCTCTGAGTAAGCGATATGCCACTGAGTACAGCTGGAGTTTTTTCAGTCAGGCTGCATAGGACATATGTTTGAGGCCAGTAATCCTCTTGGTGAGGTACTTTTGTGGTCTTTCCAGCTGTTGGAAGTGTCTTGTGAGGTACATCCCAAATGGGGCATTGTACTCTATGATGGGTCTAATGAGTGATGAGTAGAGGGGCACTATAACCTCTTTATTTCTAGATGCAAACTCTTTAGTAATTAGATGGGCCACATAGAAGGATTTCCTAACTACTTTGGCAATATGATTGTCAAAGGAGAGATTACTATCTACCTGGGTCCCCAGATCTCTTATTGCCTCTTTTGTATTAAGGGGGCTGCCACCTATGTGATAATTTATGGGTGTTTTGTTTTTCCCAAATGGAATGACTATGCATTTCTTGGCATTTAGCTTGAGGCCATGACTTTGACACCAGGTGTCCATCTCAGTAAGGCCCTTTTGGAGGATTTCCATGTCAGCCGGAGAGTCATTTATGGCTCCCAGTTTGCAGTCATTGGTGAACTTGGTTAGCCATAGTCCTCCTGTGTTTGCCTGTATGTCTGAGAAGTATATGCCGAACAGTAGGGGTCCCAAGACTGAGCCTTGCAGGACACCACTTATGACTGGTTTAGAGTCGGACCTGGAGCCCGCTATTCTTGCCGTGTGAGTTCTGTCTGTAAGCCAGCTGGCAATCCATCTCGTGACGTAGGGGTTTATGTTCAGGCTGGTGAGTTTTTCTGTAATACCCGAATGGGGAATAGTGTCGAAAGCCTTGGTGAGGTCAAGGTAGGCTGTGTGAATGACCTTTCCCTCGTCTATGGCCTTGGTGACTGTCTTGACGAAGTTAACCAGGTTTAGTAGGCATGATCTGCCCTTAACAAAGCCAAAGTGGGTCAGGTCAAGTGTTTGGAGGTTCCCAATGTCTTTGTTAATGAATTCCATGATGATGTGCTCCATAGCCTTGCAGACCAGGCTAGTCACGCTTATGGGGCGATAGTTACCAGGGTCAGTTGTGGTCCCTCCTTTGTGGAGAGGAATAACCGTTGCTGTGCGCCATTCTATGGGCATGTAGCCTGTGGAGAGGCTGAGGTTGAACAGCGTGTTTAGGTGGGGGGTTAGTTCGTTCTGCAGTTTGTGCAAGACACAGCCTGGTACACCATCTGGTCCCATTGACACTGTGTTTTTGGCTTTTGAAAGGGCTGTTTTCACCTGTGCGTCTGTGATTTTTGGGGCACTACACTTTTCCGGTATTGTTGTGGGCCCTTTTGGAGGTGAGAGGGGGGTGAAGTTTGCACTGAATCTATCTGCCAGGATGTTGGCAATATCAGTAGGTTCAGTATATTTTGTGCTATTTTGCACTAGTTCAGTGCACATCTGCAAGTTGCCACTTTGATTCTTAACATAGCTAAAGAAGGCTTTGTGGTTATCTTTTGAATCCTTTGCTATTTTTCTTTCAAAGTTAGCCTTGGATGATTTCATGAGGGACCTTATTTTCTTACTGATACTGATCAGGGATGTCTTTCCTTATTGGGATTTGCTTTTTTTCTGAACTAGTTTCCTCCTTTGATTATATAGCCTGTTTATTGCAGGGGTCCACCAAACTGGTTTCCTTCTTTTAGAGGAGTGAGTCTTGGTTTTGCTAGGGATGGCACAATCCATGCATCCTTATAGGTGCTCATAGAGTGCATTTGTAAAGGTTTCTGCATATTGGGCAGCGTTATCCTTTAGTGTGTGGGCTGTGAAACTTACCACCTCTGTCTTAAGTAAGGTGAAGTTTGCTTTAGAAAAGTTTTTTTACTGTGCTTTCCTTAGTTGGGGGTGGTGGTGGGGTGTGGACATCCAGAGTGATTAGTTATGCTCTGATCTAACCAGTGACGGGTTGACCTCCGGTGTGGAATACCTGTCGCCCATGTTGGTGATGACCAGGTCCAATATGTTTTCACCTCTGGTAGGGGAGTTTACCAGATGATCCAGGGCATTTGAGTTGATGAATTCCAGGAAGCACTGGGCCTGGGAATTTGTACTCGAGTAGTTTTCCCAGTGAATGGTAGGGTAATTGAAATCGCCCAATATCAGGGTGTTTGGTAAGACCTTCATGTTTTCCAGTGTCTCCAGAAAGGTGGAGTGGTGGTCCTGGGTCATGGAGGGTGATCTGTAGCAGGCCACAATTTGCATTGCAGATTTGCCCGATATTAGTTGCACATGGATGATCTCAGAGGTATCATGCTGCTCCACTAACCTGGAGGTGTAGGTATCCTTGATGAATACGGATATACCGCCTCCGTTTGTGTTTCGGTCCGTGTTCTGTGGACGAAACGTGTGGTATGAATTGTAGCCCAGTAGTGCTGGGGTGCTTTCTGGAGCCTTGAACCAGGTTTCAGTTACTGCACAGATGTCAATGTTCTCCATACTGAGGAGTGCTTTGAGCATGTGATTTTGAGATTTAAACTCCTGGCGTTGAGTAGCATAACCCTCAATTTTTTGTTAATTGTTCCGTTTACGGAGGTGGGTTTGACTTTTGAGCCTTGCC
>NC_056725.1:1491968142-1492055642 GCF_019279795.1 Protopterus annectens | reverse complement strand
ATATCTTGCATGACAATGCTGACCTTTCTGCAGGCTTCAGGAGAATTTTATATTCTTAATGGTCTAGCTGCTAGGCCAGTAATACATGCTCCAAGGAAAGTCACAATGAATCTCTCAAGTTGCATTGAGTAGTAATTGAAATCATGGGAAAGCTTAGATATAATTAAAAATATGTGACCAACACAATGAATGAATAGTTTGGCCTACTGTTAAAAAAGAAAAAATAAAAACAGAACACAATTCACATTTATGTTTATTGACAAAATCTGAATAAAGGAATTAAAAAGATTATTATTTGTTTATTTTGTGAGCAAACATAATGGCAACAGCAAGTGTAAATTTCTTCTCTGTAATAGATGAAAACTAGATCTGGTATTAAACTTAGATATAAAAAATCTATGATATGTACATGTAATGTGCCTTCAGGAAATCAGACATTCTTGAGACTTCCATTTAGTATTTTATCAGAATTATTTCAAACAGCAGATGTACAATAATGTGAGTCTAAGAAAAGATAGCATAGTTTTAAATAAATAAGATCAAGCATAGAATAAAAGCATTGTATCTGAAATGTATCAGCCATAGTCTAACACTAGAAGAACAGAAACTGGATACAGAGAGAGTAGAGCAATAGTACAAATGTCAAAGTCAAAAAATAAAGAGAAATTAATGAGATTTGTAGCTATGATACATTATCTTCAAAATTTGTACCACACATCTGAATATAATGAAGACACTCAGCAAGCTGTTGGGAGTTGAATGAAGCCCAAGAGTAGAACTAGGAAGAGAAAGATAACTTTAAAAAAATGCAAGAAACCAGTCATCTAGGCACCTAATTTGAAGTGCTATATTATAAGTAATTGAACTAGTGCTGCAAGCAGATGCCGGTCAGAATGATAGAGCAGTTCAGTTCTTACTTGTGAAGGAAGCGGTTGTTTATGGGTCAAGAAGATTAAAACATGCATAACAAGTATGGTCAAATAAAAAAAATGCTTTGTTAGCAAAGTAGTGCAAGTCGAATCAGACCATAAACTCTTACAAAGTACACTTAGAAAGTCTTTGTAGAAGGCAATTCTTTTTTTTTCAATAATAAATCTTTATTATTTTCAGTTGTTAATACAATAATACACTACACAAAATAAAATACAGCAATATCAAAAGTAAACCTATAATCACACTACTACACTATATATACATTGTCTACATGAATGCTTCCAACAGATAACTAAAATCTTTATACATTAAGATAAAATTCTTGACAAGGTATTAAAAGATCTAGTATCAGTATACAGGTTATTGATAACATTTCCGACTTTAATATGTACACCCAGAGGAACAATCTAATTTGATCATTATGCCAATACAATATTAAAGATTTTCTCCCAAATTTTTGGATTATTTATGTTTTTCTTGTGATCCTTAATTAATAATTTATGTGCTAAAATATGTTTTATTGCTACACTTTTAAAATTTTCCCATGAAGTCTGCACTAGATTCAACCAGTTTGTAGCTATGTATAACTTCATTAATAAAAAAATATTTGTAAGTATTATCAATTGGGATTTATCCAAATCGTTCGGCGGGATATGTAGAATCATAAATTCCCAGGAAAGTGTAGATTGTTGATAACCCATTTTTTGTAATTTGTAGAAGACAATTCTGAAATTACATAGGATGGTGCTTAATCTACAGAAACAAATGACTGGAAAATGAAGTACATGCCAAAGAAGCAACTATATATAGCAGGCGTGTTTACCTGAAAAGCAGGAATAGGTATTAGAAGAAAGCCTACATCTTCTTTGGCTAATTTTGCAGCTACCAATAAAGTGTAACAGTTTCAGAGATGCACTTTTAATGGCTTAGGAATGCAATTATTAGAGAAAGTGACTGGGAGACGCTGGACAGAGCAAAAAATCATGTCAGAAGGGAGATTTAATCTTATTTTTTTTCCAGGGAGGAAATACATGTTCCCAAAGGATGCTCAAAGTAAGTGAAATGATTGTGCCCAAACCAATGCAAGAAAAGAAGTTTGAGGGAATATATATGAACTGTGTCTTAAATTAACAGTTTTAAAAAAAAAGCAAGAGACATTATTTATTAGCCAGCGGTGTTAACAAAGACAACAGAAAGTGGTAACTGAAAATGGTGTCTGTAATATATACCATAATAAAAGTTTTAAAGAAGAGATGTTGCCTTATACTGAGCTCATCTGATCATGGAGCTGTATGACAAATATTTGTTTAATTTAAAAGAAGTTAAAGTCAACATCTGTTTGGACTATTCGTCCAAGTAACTTAAAATAGTCAGATTTACAGATTCTGCAATTGGTTGTATAATAAGTGAAATAGTCAGTCTTGTCAAGACAAGGCAGACATTCTCATATCAGTTAATGCTCTACAGTTTATGTGTATGGAATTAAAGAAATTTCAGCATCATTTGGACTGCAAGCATGTAACTACAAGTCCATGATTGCTACAGTGTAAAGAACAGTTTAAGCAAACTGTGAACGAGAGAAAACCCAACGACGAACAACAATAGAAGTAGTTAAAGTGATTGGTATTCTGCAGTTTTGGAATATAGTAACACACCTCAGTGTCTCTGTCCCTCCCTCCCCCATCCACCCTCTCTTTCTATCTCTCTGTCTCTGTCCATCACCTATACCATTTCACATAAGATTACAAAATAAGCTACTGATGTCCATTTTACTTTTGCCAGAAACTCAAGCCAAGATGAAAGAGAAATGTCACTATGACAAACAATGCAGACGACTCACAGATCTGCAGACAGCAGGTAGGCTAAAAGCCTGAAGATGAAGGAATTAGGCAAGCAGCTGAACCAAGAGACTAGATGGTTCATTTTGAAGATGGTCAATTGTCTAAAAGAAACTAATGACATCTTCTAAAGTCGAGAACCTCTAGTACAGAGAGTCAAATACAAAGAACAATAGTACAGAAGTGCAAAGATGTATTACAGCCATACTGCTCAACTGCCCTGCATTTTGTAGACCACGCCTTATTTTATCTCATATTTTTTGCCCTGTCCCTCATAGCATTTTTGATTTTCAGGTAAATTAGTGAGGATTAGAATAATGGCAGACTATAGAGTTTTCTAATTCTTATTGTTGAGAAAATGCATGTTGAAGCAAAACTGAATAACAGTAGCATTTAAATGCTATCCCTGGTTGTGGGTCTCCCCTCCTCTCATTGTTTTGGCTTTGTCTAGAATTCTTGAACAAATACATTGAAAGGTGCGATTGTTTCCATGGGTCTAAAAGTATTGTTGCAGGAAAATATAAATATTTTGTGTCTTTACTGCTATTTAGCCAGCAGAAAATCGGAAGTCCATATAAAACATTCCTGTTATATATTCTAGAAATAAAATACCATTAAAGTAACTAGGAAAATATGAGGGCAGCCTGAGGGATGATCATAATATGAATGACTGAAAAGGTGCATGTAGTGAAATGTGTATTGAAGACAAGTAAAGTTCAAAGTCCACATAAAAAGCCCATGACATACTTAGTGTAGAGTTAAAATAACTTTAAAGCAATCAGTATGTAGTAATGCACGGAACCTTATTGAATAGTTTTAAACAATAACAGTATGCTTTCTAATTTGGAATTTATTCTGAGTATACATTTTAAATGTATAGAGCTCACAGATAGGAAACGATGGCATGTGGCACACCTCTATCTAGAAGGCAGCCACAGTAAAGAGTTTCCTGATAGGCATTACACAAAAACAATTGGAACACAGAATTGGTATCTTCTTCTTCTTCTTTTCCTGGTTAGGGGTCGCCACAGGGGATCACCTGTTCGCTCATGGTTGGCAGTGGAATTTTACAGTGTCGAGTTGCCAGCCCGGCACCCAACCTTATACAGAAGACACACACATGCACACACTCATGCCTAGGGCCAATTTAGAGTAGCCAATCCACCTACAGCATGTCTTTGGGAGGAAACCGGAGTACCCGGAGGAAACCCACGCGACCACAGGGAGGACATGCAGACTCCGCACAGAAGGCACCCCAGCCAAGGATTGAACTGTAGAACCTCTTGCTGTGAGGCAGCAGTGCTAACCGCTGCACCACCGTGGATGCCCAGAACACAGAAATGATATACGTAACATACAAAACTTTGACTTTTATGGCATGACATAGTTTTCTATTATTTCAGGTTCAGCCAGTCTCTTTCACACCCATGCACTGTGTAGTGTTTGTCTCTGAGGTCTAAGTCATATGGAGAATCTGAGCTACATATCTTTCCACACTGGCATTTTTCAAGTATTTTTTAACCAGTTGAAAATAAATAATGTACTTTCCTTTCTAGGCACACATGTGTGCATTTAGGCATGGTATCCAACCTCAGTACCTTTATAACTCATGGGAAAGGGCTAATGTCAGCTTGTAAGCTTGAGTAATTAGAAAACAATTATGTTGGTCCAATAAGGTGCATTATATCATTTATAACTCCTGGGAAAGGGCTTATGTCAGCTTGTAAGCTTGAGTAATTAGAAAACAACTATGTTGCATGGCTAAACCTTTAAAGTTTTTCCATGAAGTCTGAAATGGAGTCAACCAATTTGTAGCTATATAAAGTTTCATTAATAAGAAAATATTTATAAGTATAATAATTAGTTTAATGTACCGAATTTAGCGCAACCCCAGGGCATGCATACTTAATTTGAAAGTTGGTAAGAACAATCCATTCTAATGATAGTAGATCTTATGACTCTTGTTATTATATGTTCCTTTCTTTTCTTCATTGATTTTGTTTAACGGATGGAAGCATTCATGTAAATAGTGTACATAGTTTGTAGTATGGGTGTTAGTAGCTTAATTTGGGTATCATTTGTATTTCTTTTCCTTTGCTGTTTTTCTTTATTGTATGAAAAATTGGTAAAATAATAAAGATTTATTATTGGAAAAAAAAATGTTGGTCCAATAAGGTGCATTATATCATTTTGGGACACAGAACTTTCAACTGGTTAAAAGATATTTGAAAAATGCCAATGTGGAAAGATATGTAGCTCAGATTCTCCATATGACTTACACGTCAGAGACAAACACTACTCAGTACATGGGTGTGAAAGAGACTGGCTGAATCTGAAACAATAGAAAACTATGTCATGCCATAAAAGTCAAAGTTTTGTATGTTACGTTAGATTTGGCACTCATTTAGCAGCTCAGAGAGACGATTAATTTATTCAGCATTTGTTTGCCAGGAAAGTCCTACTTGGAACAAAGCCAATTTTCAGTGGAGGCAGAGAGAAACACTCCAGACACATGTATTTGTAATGTGGGAGGAAACCAGAGCACTCAGAGTAAACCCACATGGATGCAGGGAGGACATGCATACTCTGCACAGAAGGCACTCCAGCCAAGAATTGAACCAGAGAACCTCTTGTTGTGAAGTGACAACGCTACTGCCTGCACCAAGTGCCAACAACTCTAACATTTATAGAGACAATAAACCACAATATAAGAGATGTGTAGGGACACTGGTTAAATCCTAAGAAGGAAAACAATAAGTTATAATTTATTATTTGTTAGTCTGTCTAAATAAACAATCTTTGATTGACAGATGTTTCAATTAACAAATAATTTACAGTTCACAGTGACGAGAAAGGCAGGGGTTATCAAACAGATAATATATAGGGTTATAATGCATGAATGTTGTCTGTAGGTAGTATACTGAAAAGGCTGTGGTTAAACTAATTGAAAGGAATACAGAAAGAAACAGCAAGACAGAGTAAGAATGAGAGAGAGAGAGAGAGTAATTAGTGGGAGAAACTGAGAAATAGCATTCCTCATTTAGCTAGTAATTTATTTATTTATTTGGCATTTGTTAACCAGGTTAATCTGACTGGGCTAGTAGCCCCTTTTCAGCAGAGCCAAAAGAGAAAAGCTCCAAAAGAGTAACAATAACATAAATAGTCATATAACACAAATAATAAGTAAGCTAAGAAATTATAAAACTACAATACTTCTGAGAGTATGGTAAAACAGCATGCTATAAAAGTCAGTAAATTGAATATTACAGAGTACAGGTTTATGTACAAAAGTAAGCTGAATAAACAACATCATTAAGTACAGAGATATGCACAATAGTAAACAGCTATGTACAATAATAAGAGCAGAAATACAAAAAAAAATTGCCAGGTATTGCAAGACAAAAAAGACCACTAAACTATAAATGTTAAGATCATATGGGAGATAATTATGAATCAAAAGCCAATTTCCAGTGTGAAGTAAGAACTACTGACTATTAGTAGACTTTTTGAAGCAGAGGCAGAAAGAGGATGTAGAAAATGGTTGCTCTGGTAGTAATTAGAGGAGGGGAGGTGGATTATGTAGGGTCATTCCATGAGCATGCCCAAGAAACACAGAGAGCATCCTTCAGAGTAATTTTGAAAGAGTTTGACTAAGGGATCTGTCTAATACTTAGTGGAAGTTTATTTCAAGCATTTTTAGGTTCATAGGTTGGTACTAGGCTATTGGCCCTAGGGCCTATACAAGCCTAGCCATAACAATTATGTGGATATTTCTTCCTACAATATTTACTTCCCTGGACCCCTGTCTAGCAGGGTGACTGACGTGATCCCCGGGGTGAATTTCCTATCTCCCATCCAATTGTCAAGGTTCCTTTTGAAGAGGGCCAAGGAAGCGCTCTGCTTGACATGTATGGACAGTCTATTCCAGAGTATGGGGAGTCTCTGGGTCAGGAACCTATCCCTCCAGCATGTTTTGTTCATTTTGATGACAAGGTTTAGATCCCTGGAGCATGTGGCTCTGAGGGATTGAGATTTCTTTAAGTCGAGCATGTCCAACAGCTCAGGGTTTGACATGGCCTTGTATGTTAAGCAGAGATCGCCTCTGAGTAGACAATATGCCACAGAGTATGTCTGAAGTTTTTTTAGATGGTCAGCATAGGGCAGCTGCTTTAGGCCTGTGATTCTTTTAGTGAGGCATTTCTGTGGCCTTTCCAGCTGTTGTAGATGTCTTGTGAGGTACACACCAAACAAGGCATTGTACTCTATAATGGGTCTAATGAGGGATGAGTACAGTGGGACAATGACCTCCTTTTTTCTGAATTAAAAGCCCTTAGTAATGAGGTGTGCCACATAGAAGGATTTCCTGACTGTTGTGACAATGTGGTTATCGAAGGTGAGACCACTGTCCACCTGTGTCCCTAAGTCTCTCATCACACTTTCGGTGTTTAGTGTACTGCCACCTATGTGGTAATTCATGGGTACATGCTTTTTCCCAAAGGGGATAACTGCACATTTTTTGGCATTAAGCTTGAGCCCATGGCTCTGGCACCAAGCATCTGTTTCTATAAGGCCCTTTTGTAGAATATCCACATCATTTGGGGATTCACTAATAGCTCCCAGTTTGCAGTCATCTGCAAACTTTTTTAGCCAGAGTCCCTTAGTGTTGGCCTGCACTTCAGAGAAGTAGATGCCAAACAAGAGCTGTCCAAGGACTGAACCCTGAGGTACCCCACTTGTCACTTGTCTGGAGCTAGATTTGGAGTCGGCTACATTTACAGTCTGGGTTCTGTCAGTAAGCCAGTTGGCAACCCATGGAGTGATGTAGGGATTTATGCCCAACTTAGTAAGTTTATCTATGATTCCAGCATGGGGAATGATGTCGAAGGCCTTGGTGAGGTCTAGATAGGCTGTGTGGACCACTTTACCCTCGTCCACAGCTCTGGAGACTGATTTGAAGAAGTCAGTCAGGTTCAGGAGACAAGATCGGCCCTTCACGAACCCAAACTGGGTGGGGTCCAGTGTTTGAAGGTTGCCAATGTCTTTGTTTATAAGTTCCATGATAATGCGTTCCATGCCCTTGCAGATCAGGCTCATCTGACTGATGGGACGGTAATTCCTGTGATCCAAGGTGGATCCCCCCTTGTGGAGTGGAATAACTGTAGCTGTGCACCACTCAGTGGGCATGAAGCCTGAGGTGAGGCTATGATTAAACATGACACTTAGGTGAGGTGCCAGTTCATTTTGTAGTTCATGTAGTACACAGCCCGGGATGTCATCTGGTCCCATGGATGCTGTATTCTTAGCTTTGGAGAGGCCGGTTTCTACCTGTGTGGCCGTGATTACTGGAATCTGGCAATCTTTTGGCATTTGTCACTGAGTAGCTGTAGATGAGTTTACCAATATTTTTAGTGGGAACATACACATTAGTAGAAGATGTATTTGGGTACTACAGACATTCCTGTGGGGGTATAAGGCTGGATGAGGGTGGAGAGAGAGAGAGGCAGGAAGAGGGTTCATATAGGACAGAGTCAGCCTGAATAAGCTAGGGTAGTAGGATTTGGTGATGAAATTCTAGCTACTGTAGGTTTTTCAAGGCTAGGCACTGGTGGGAGTGGTAGGCTAGGTTAGCTGTGAATCATGCTATTTTGTTATAGGTGAGTTCCAGTTTTGACAGAAGATTGGCTTGGATGTTAATGAGAATGGGGGAAGTATAGAGTAGGGTGGGGAGTAGGAAAGCTTGTGCAAGAGAGAACCTAGAAGCATTTATGAGAAATGTTTATGCCTACATAGCAGGCCTAACTTTTGATGTGTCTTTTAATGCACTGCTGAATATGGAGATCGAACTTTAGTTGGTCATCAATAATAACACTTAGTAATTTAATGTGAGGTTCAACAGAGATGATAGCATTGCTAAGGGAGGAGACAGTAAAGTTAGTTGTATGATGTTGGAGAGATTTGGGGAGAAAAAGAAGTAGTCAAGTTTTCTTTGGGTTAAGTAACAATTGGTTGGAAGTTAACCATTTTTTGACAGAGTGCAGAGATTCTTGGGTGAGAGTGTGAAGGTGGGTGATCTTGTCAGAAGTGGAGATGGTTGTGGAATTGTCAGCATATTGAATGATAGAAGAGAGTGGGCAAGAAGAGTATAGGTCATTAGTAAAGATATTAAATAAAAGTGGTCCAAGGATGGAGCCTTGGTGTACACCAGTTTGTACTGGTAGGAATGGAGAGAAGTGAGATTGCCATTTAACTGCTTGGAATCTGTTGGAGAGGTAGTTGGAGAACCAGAAAAGTGCAGAGTTGGAGACATTAAGGGTAGATAGTTTGGATAGAAGCAGTTGGTGGAAAACAGTGTCAAAGGCTTTAGAGAGGTCTAGAAACAAGCAGGAGATTAAATTGTTATCACAATAATTTGCAATAGAATTAGTGAAAGATATTAGAGCTCTAGCTGTACTGTGTTTTACTGTGTTTTGGGAAGAAACCATGCTGTGTGTGGGCAAGGATATTTTCCAGTAGGATGTAATCAAGAAGCTGTTTATGAATGCAGTTTTCAAGAATTTTGACAGAGGAGATAGAATGGCAATGGGTCTGAAATTTGAGGGGTCAGTTGAGTTGCCACCTTTATGTAAGAGAAATACATATGATTTCTTCCAGATGTCACATACAATATTTTCTTTGATTGATGTATTGATTAAGATGGAGATGGAGTAGGCAATAGAATCGGCCGCAAGTTTTAGAAATTGATGAGCTAGGTTGTCAGCTGATGGAGAGCATGTTTTCAGTTTGCAAGAAGCGACTTGATATAAGCTGTGGGGATATGTTTAAGAGGGAAAAGGGATTGTGTGGGTTGATGAAGGGGAACTGGGGTAGGTAATGGCGTCATTTTTGGTTAAACTGCAAACAGAGTCAATGAAGAAGGTATTAAGAAAGGTAGCAGTATCAGTGGAGGAGCTATTTGGGCATGGATTTGGTACTGAGGAGCTTCCAGGATGTAGTAGCTTATCAACTGATTGCCAGAATTTTGGGGGGTTTGGATTGAGAATTGTTTAGTGGTATTTGAAGATCTTTTTTTTTTTTTTTTTTTTTTTTTTTTTGTCAAGAGTGAACCTTTTTTTAGTTACAAAGCTGTCTATAGAATTGAAGATCAGTTGAAGTTTTAGATTTTTTTCCACTTATTCCATGCACTATCTCTATTATTCATATATTTATGAGTGGCCTCTGTTAACCAGGGGGCAAAGTGGGTTTTGATTCTTAAATTTCCTGATGGGGACTAGGGAGTTAAGTGTGTATAGAAGGATATTGTTAAAGGTTGGTACAGCTTCTTCCAGCAGGAGATCATAGAGGAAGGACCAGTTTATCATAGAGAGTGAGTAGTTGATAGTTCCTGGGTTAAAGGTTGAGAGCTTATGGCAGTCTTTGCATTGCTGGGTTTTGTGTAGTTGTGGTGAGTGTCGAATTATGAAGATGAGGTGATGGTCACTTAGGTAATCAGGTAGGGTAGAGGGGTTATGATAGGAGTTAGGGTTGGAGGTAAAGACCCAGTCTAGTATGAAGCCAGAGTTGGTGTGTTTATTCAGATGAGTAGGGGCAGATATTAGTTGATAGAAGCCATAGAGGTTAATGGAGGTGTTAGGGGAATCAGTGTTAAGGTCATTTTGATCAATGTTAATATTGCCCAAGATAACTGGTTTGTAAGATACAGATTGAGAAAGCCAAGAGTGAAAGAGGTGTAAGAGAGGGATGTTATTGCCTGGGAGATGTAGATGGAAGCAGTTGCTAGCTTTCTGTGATTGTTCAGTTTACAGGTGACAATGACTACTTCAGCTGGGTGGAAGTTTGGAAGGGTGATAGATAGAGGGTGTAGGGAGACCTGATTATAGGATAGGATTGCTACACCACCACCTTTTATCTTAAGTCTGTTTTGCCTGAAGATGTTACAGCTTGGGGGAGAAATTCTGAGTCAGATATGTGGGACTTAAGCCAAGTTTCACAGAGGGTGAGAATGTCAGGAGTGTGTAGTGAGATCCAGGCATAAAACAGGGAGATTTTATTCGTGATACTTTCAAAGTTCATAGATAGAATTGGAAGGTTTTTGGTGGAAGATGATGGTATGGTCTGTGTGGTAGTACTGGGGTGGCATTTATGGGGTGTGAGGGATGAGCAGAGAGAGAGAGAGGATATGTGGCTTGGTCCAGGGTTGGGATATGTTACCTGATAGCAGTAGATTCACAATGATTAATTTGAAAGACTAATAGTGATTGTTTTGGAGGATTTTGGTTTGTATTTAAGTGGGAATGTGGGTAGTTGGAATATCTTGAGTCTATACAGGGTAGTGTCAGAATGAAGAAAAACTGAAGGGGTTATAGGGTAGGAATAGGTGGTAGAGTAGTTAGTTTAAGAGTAGATTATGGTTGGTGAAAGATAACTGTGTGCAAGAGTGCAGTGAAATGAGGTAGCATGGGAAGTAAGGATGAGAATGGGTGTGAGAAACATGATAAGTAAGTAGCTGTTAGAATATTTTACTTTTGGGAGAGATATATTTTGGCAGCCTGAGAGTAATAAGTAGAATGTTCAAAGATTACCTGGATATCAAGTGGTGGGGGGAGTATGTTAAAGTCTGTATTAGGATAGGTTAATTAGCATATACAGGAAGTGCCTGTTGATTGGAGAGGTTTGAGAGGAATTTGGGTGGAGAGAGAGAGGGTGGGGTGTCTTCAAAGGGGATAGAGTGTAAGTGTAGTGTATGAAGGGGTGGGTGGGGATGTGGGTAGGGTAGGGGGGTGGAGAGAGCCCGAGCCTAGTGAGGGTGAATAGAGCGGGTTGAGACAGAGAACAGCTAGCAAGTCGACCCCAGAAGCAATCAGAGATCTGTCTTCCAGATCAGAACATAGATGGACTGTAGAGTAAATGGAAAATAAAAAAAGAAAGAAAACCAATATATACAGCTGCTAGATGTCACTAACTGTAACTTTGAGTTGGATGGGTTAACTTAGTGAAGCTATTTGCACCCAGGGGCTGTAAATAAGCAGAATAGAATATGGATATAAACTGGCAAAAACAGGGGGACAGGATGGGAAAAGAGCAGTGCCGACCCATGGGTGTGTGCACACTTCTTGAAATTTACACTCTGACTACAGAAGTATGTTACAAAAGAAACATACGCTTACACTTTTACAGTTAGATGGTCACCACTGTGTGATGGGTTAAATCTGGAAATTCAGGTCAAGGTTGCTCTGATTGGCATTTCAAATGGGAAAAAAAATAGTACTTTGACTTTTGCAGTTAGATGGTCACTATAATGTGATTGCCTGATCTGGATAATTTAAGTCAGGGTTATGTACTTGGCTTTGCAGATGGAGCTACAAAGTATAAGAATATAGAAAAAAAACACTGAAGCATTGTTATAAAGGGAAACAGTGGGTAGGGAGAAAGGCAATCAAAATCAACATAGTGAAATATGTCTGAAATGTACTAAGCTTGCAAGATCACTAAAACAATTACTATTTATTTTTTATTTATTGTGGTACAGCAGTAGCATTGTTGCCTCACTGCAAGAGGTCCTCCAGTTCAATTCTCGGCTGGAGTCCCTTCTGTGTGGAGTCTACATGTCCTTCCTGCATTCATGTGGGTTTCCTTGGGATGCTATGCTTTCCTCCTACATCACAAAGACATGGGTCTGGAGCTTTTCTCCTCAGGGCTCTGCTGAAAATTGGCTTTGTTCCAAGTTGACTTTCCTATTTAACAAATGTTAAATAAATAAAATAAAATAAAAAATAAAACCCTTTAAAGCAGAGACATAGACTAAGGTTGACCAGCTGCATGCACAGTGCTAGCACTCATAGCACTGGCCTGTAATATATATTTAAAAAAAAAGCTGGTTGACTCAGGTCAGAAAAAGTATGTCAATTACAGTGCATTTAGTAATATCATGCCTGCCATTTAACTGGCTAGCTGCTTAACTATAAAAACACAAATTGTCCGTGGAGTGATATATTAGATCAGAGTTCCAATTAGTAGTTAAACTGCACAAAACACACTACTCTTGGTTGGTATTACATACAGTAAACAGAGCTGGCTTGGATTAGAGAGTTTAACCTCAGAGTAGTAGGGCAATTAAAGTTAACAGTAGAGTAATTTGAGGGCTAAAGGAGCAAAACAGTAAGTTAAGTAAAGGACAGTGTACAATGCTCTAACAACAGCAGACAACCACTAGTAATGAAAATCTATTCAGTATAATATTGCTTACTTGCATGGTGAGCACACTCCAGGTTGGACGCTGGGAGCTAGGAGGAATACCTAGACTGGGTTAAAGATGGTGCCAAGGTGTATTGGTGGTCTTTATGCCTTCTGGATGAAAGGTATTAGATGGGGGGGGGTGGTTAATTACTCTGCACCACATGGAATTGGTGGTAACTGGTGCAATATCTGAGCCAGAGAACAGCTAGCAAATTGACCACAGAAACAATCAGAAATCTACCTTCCAGGTCAGTACTTATATGGACTATAGAGTAGATGGGAAATAAGACAAGAAAGAAAAACAATATATATAGCCACTAGACATCACTAACTGTAGCTTTGAGTTGGCTGGGTTAACTTAGTGAAACTATATTGCACCCAGGGGCTGTAAATAAGCAGAACAGAATATGGATATAAACTGGCAGAAACAGAGGGACAGGAAGGGAAAACAGCTGCACTGACCCAGTGGTGTGTGCACACTTCCTAAAATTTAAACTCTGGGTACAGAAATACATTACAAAAGAAACATACACTTAGACTTTTTCAGTTAGATGGTCACTGAGGTGTGTAGTGTCCGATCTGGAAATTCAAGTCAGAGTTGTGTTGATTGGCATTTCAGAAGGAAAAAAGAAATAGTACTTTGACTTTTACAGTTAGATGGTCACTGAGATGTGATGGGTCCAATCTGGATAATTCAAGTCATGGTTACGTAGTTGGCTTTGCAGAGGGAAATAATGAGATGGTGAGCACACTCCAGGTTGGATGCTGGGAGATGGGCGGAATACTGAGACTTTTTAGATATTTGGAGTCATTTATATTTAGTTAGAGTGCTTGTTTGGCTTGCTTGCTGTACGCTGTCTGAATATTGCTGATCTCTGTCTGCATTTTATTTTGAATTGAAGTTTTTCATTTAAAGTTTGGTTGCTACTATTTTATTTGGATCTTTTTCTTGTCTTACATTTGTTTTCTTTTAAGTTTCTGTTCTATTGGAGTTTTAAGAGGTCCTGGCTAAGGTCATTTAGAAAAGTAAGCAAATAATTCCTTTGCAAACAGTGAAATAGCATTCCTCATGTAACTCAAAATATTTGGAGGCATCTCTATTTAGCTGGAGTGCTTGTTTGGCTTGCTTGCTGTACTCTGCCTGAATATTGTTGATCTCTGTCTGCATTTTTATTTTCCCATGCAGCTACCCAGCAGTTGTTGTATTCTTAAATTTGTTGGCTTTTGAATTGCCAACACACTACTGTAAATTTGATTTTGGACACTCCTTCCAATCCCAACTCATCATCTCATTCTATTGAGTAAGGAGAGATGAGTTGGGAAAGCCAACCCCCTTAGTTTCTTAACCTTTAATTATCTTTTGTTTCCTCCATTCCTACTTAACTCAAAAAAATTTACTTTATTCAGCTGCTTTTACTGTATTTGGGTTTCTTCCTACTTTATTATGCTTTTGTTGCTTGTTCTTAAAAGTGTTCAATTGCATTTATTCTGCTGTATTTATTACTGCTTGTTAGTAGCCGGATAAAATTGTAACTGTTATTCTAAGCCTCTTAGTTTTGCTTTAAGCACCTGGGCTTCAGGCCAGTTGTTTTACATTAAGATGTTCTGTAGTCTACACTGCTGTGGCAGGAGAGGGATCTTACATCATTCTAAGTTGGGGATTGCTGGTTGAAGGCTTATTGTGTCTGTTATTCTAGAGGTGTCTTAGTTCTGGTTTAAGCACTTGGGCTCCAAACCAGTTATTTTACATTAGGAAGATTTTTGGTCGAGACTCTTGTGGCAGGACAGTGTAGCCTACACCATTCTAACCTGGGAATTGCTATTGAAGGCTTATTGTGCCTGTTATTCTAAGTGTCTTTGTTCTGGTTTAAGCATTTGGCTTCCAGACCAGTTATTTCACACTAAGAATGTTTGTGGTCTACACTCTTGTGAGAGCATTCTATGAAGAGCTGCTTTATTTAAACTCTTTTTTTCTGGTGTGATTGTGAATTTCTGCACTTTGAATGTTTAGTACTTCTGCATTTTATAGCATAGGCTAGATTCAGGCTTGCTGAATCTAGACTGTTAGGTATCATTTGGGCACTAACACCAGCCATTGTGCACCCTTTTGGCAGAAGTGTGCAGCCAAAGACCTATCTGAGTTGAGGATTGCTGGAATAAGGCTCAGTCTTGGGATTTCCCTTTGGCTCCTTTGTTTAAAATCATTTAACTTCACTTGTATTTAAGTATTTTTTGCACAGGTTAGCACTTAGTTTACCGGAGCTGCTTAGAGATTGCACTGCTGCCCTGACAGCAACTCAGCTGTGCATTGTGATTCACTGATGCAGTTTTATACCCCTAACCCTTCATAGAATAGAATAGTTCCCTTTGTTAGTCTTACAGCTAATCCTAGTCTATCTAGTCCACTCCCCACTAGTTACTACAGTATATACCTACCATAATGGATAGACAGTTTCCCACCATTTCTCCAGCCAGCCCAATTGACATAGTCATCCTGAGGCAATGTAGCAATTGCCTCATGTATACTGACAACCAGTCACTCCTAAAACAGACGAATACAACATGTGAAAGGTTTACCTATACTATGAATTTGGAATCAATTCTCTCACATAACAGCAAACCAGATATCAAACTGGTTGTCAGCACACATACCTCACCTCTTGCTCATAACAAGCTCACAGCATATAAACCCACATAAATGAAGGTACTTGCTAGAAGCCTACCTAATGATCACAGACCTCTCAAGTGCAAACCTACTATACACACTGCAGACCCAACAGAAACCACTACACATAATAATACGTGTCTCAGTCAATAAGCCCCTAAGGCAAAACACCTCAAAATCAAATGTCTTGGTTATAGGTGATTCCATAGTGAGACATGCAGATGTCCACCTCACCAGGCTGGACAAGGAGAAGATCACGTTCAGCTGTCTGTCAGGTGCCATGATCCATCAGATCATGCATGCACTCAAGTTTCTTAATAACAAGTACTTACCTCACTGGACTATATGAAGAGAGACATGACTGAGCTGTCAGATTATGTGTCCCAGGCAGGTATTTCCCTAGCCCTAAGCAGCATTTTACCTTCACCCAGGATGATGCCTCAATATAAAAAAAATGATTGACTTCAACAATTAGCTTAGCTTCTGGTGTCAATCCAGGGGGATCTGTATCTGTCAGCCTGGAAAGATATGCTTGACAGACAACTCTGCTTTGCCAGAGATGGTCTTCACCTCACTCCTATTAGCTTTCAGTTACTGGCAAAGTTACTTGACCCCCACAGTGCTTTTTTAGGCCATGTCATAACAATAAAATTCCCAACGTAAAAAAAATCCACTAGAGACAAACTCAAGTTATGCTGCTTAATACTAAGGGTCTAAATCAGAAACTGCACGCACTGGAAGCACTCCTTACCTTAGAAGATGTTGATATCTGTGTAGTCACAGAGACATGGGTCAAGGCTGCAGAGAACAGAGCACCCCAGCCGTGCAAGGCTACAATGACTCCGACACATTTAGACATCAAAACAAGCATGAAAAAAACAAAGGTGGAGGTGTACCAATCTTCATTAAAGACAAATACACCTCAAGACTGGTTAAACAGTATGACTCCCTAGAGCTACTCCAAGTCCAAGTAACTGTAGATAAACCCCCCTTCCATATCATTGTTATCTATAGGTCTCCCACCATGAACCACAAGAACCATTCTGCCTACGTGGACCTATTTCAGTCACTCACTATACAGCCAAACACCTTGGTCATGTGTAATTTCAACTATATTTCCATTGATTGGGAGTCATACATGAGCACAAACATGCTCGCCCTATGGTTCCTGGACTTTGTTAATACAAATGCTATGGAACACATAGTCTGCACCCCCACAAGAGTCTCGGATGTCCAACATAGGGAGTCTCTGCACTACCCACTGTGTGTTGACCTCCCTGGTAAGGTCTGATCATAACTCAGTCTCATTTGAAGTAACAATCATACCTGCCCCCCCGAGCAAAAAAGATGAAAAATGTCTCCAAAGCAAACTCTGGCCTTCTAAATGATGGCATAAATAGTTTCAAATCCCTTGCTGCCACTGTCAACAATGACTCCTATACAGAGGTGTACACAAATGCCCTGTATAAGCAAATATACAAATGTATAGACTCTGCTGTACCTGAATGTATCAAAACAAAATCCTCACAGAAAAATAAGCCAGATGAAGAAAACTAATGCCTAAGAACAAAAGAGAACTGGCTCAGCAGAGGAAGGACACTCTCTACAGCTTGAACAAGCAAATTCAATATCATGTAAAATCCTCTAAAGCCAATTACAAAGCTAAACTTGCATCCCTACATAAGGATAATCACAAGGCATTATTTAGTTACATCAGAAATCTAAAAGGGATGGCCCAGCTTTGTGCCAAACTAGCAGTGGACGGTACCACTCATGCTGGCCCTGAGGACATCGCCAACCTAATAGCAGATAGATTTGGTGCAAACTCCACCCCCCTGTCCCCACTAGATATACCCCAAAGCATACTTGTCACCTGTCCTCTACCTAATATCTCCAAAGAGCAGGTCATAGCCGCACTCTCCATGGCCAAAAACACAGCCTGTATGGGACCAGATAACATCTCAGGCTGCCTACCAAATGGTCTAAAACAGGACCTAGTAGAACCACTTGGCACCCTCTTCAACCACAGTCTAAGTACTGGCTTTTTCCCAGCAGAGTGGAAAACAACAAACAGTAATTCCCTTCACAAAAGGGGTCCACCAACTGACCCTGGGAACTATAGACCCATAACCAGCCTATCTGCAAGGCCATGGAGAGAATCATCAAGGACCTTATCAACAAAGACATAGGTGACCTTCAAGCTCTTGACCTGACCCAACTTGGTTTTGTTAAGGATAGAGCATGCTTATTAAAGCTAGTGGACTTCTTCAAGAATGTCATCAAAGCCCTAGATGAAGTAAAAACAGTACATACAGCATATGTTGACTTACCTAAGGCTTTTGACACAATCCCCCACTTAAACATTATTGAGAAACTCTCCCAGCTGGGAATTAACCCATATGCCACTAGATGGGTTGCCAACTGGCTCACCGTCAGAATGTATATAGTCAAAGTTGGGGATTCCACCACTTCCAGCAGACCATTTACCAGTAGTGTAACTGGCCCCCTACTGTTTGGAATCTATTTCTCAGAAAAAACAGGCAAAAATAGATGGCCTGTGCCTTATCAAGTTTGCTGATGACTGCAAACTGGGTGTAATCATTGAGTCCCCCAGTGATGTTAACATATTACAGAAAGGGCTTACACAGACAAATGATTGGCCCCAAAGCCACAGACTTAAACTAAATGCAAAAAAATTGCATTATCATCCCTTTCAGGAAAGGGGAAGTCCCTGTAAATTACAATATTAACAGTACCCCCCCCCCCCCCCCAGCTCAAACTCTGTGGTGAGAGTTTTGGGAACATAGGTTGGTAGCAACCTTAACTTTGATCATCATGTGTCCACAGTGGTAAGGAAGGCCTTCTGTGTTGCACATCTCATAAGTAAGGGCATTGTATCCAGAGCTAAGGATGTTATAACTCCCCTGTAGTCACTTCTCATCAGACCACTAAAAGAGTACATGCTTCCTTCTGTATTTACCTCACCAGACAGCTGAAGCAGCTGGATAATCCTCAGATGTTTCTCACCAAGAAAATTCAGGGCCTTCAACACATGACCTACATGGACAGATTGAAGGCCTTGTAACTGTATCCTGTATCTTATAGAATGTTGAGAGGCGAATTTTGCCTGGCCTAGAGAGCCATCTCAGACCCTGCCCTAATGGAAATGCTGCACATCCACAAGTCAAATGGAAGAAGGTTCACTCACTGTGGGGATCTTAACCTAGCCTGCGACATTAACAGGATATGCTGGAGAGACAGATATGTCTCCCAGAGATTGCCACTCCTCTCCAATAAACTCAGAAATCATGTAAACAATGCTTCTCAATGACCCTATTTAAGCATAATTTAGACAACTGGATGGGAGACCATAAATTTACCCCAGGGTGTCACCTATGTCCCTCTAGGGTAAGAGCAGTTGGTGATGATCATAGACTCTCACTGCATATATAGACCATGCAACTTGGTCAATAAGGGAACAATGGTATAACATGGCTAGACTTATAAAGACCCTAGGGCCAAAAGCCTAGTAACCTCCTATGAACTTATGAACCTATGCAAGTCTAAAGTTCTGACAGATACCATTGAATAGCAATACTTTACAAAGTTTTGCTATACTGTTGAAACTGTCTGAGCATAACTGTTAGGTTTATGATTACTACAGTTTCCTCTAAAATGCTACCTTATATGAAAACAAACAATCTCTTGTCATGAATAAAACACGGGTGCTAAAACACAAATCCTAATAAACTTAACAGTTACTCTTAGTAGTTGAGATATTCAAAGGTTTGGATTCAGAGTAAATGCTCATGCATTACCTGAAAAAGAAGCATTAGCTACACTTAAATGCATCTTAGTTGTGCCTGCTGTTCATAGGATCATAGGTTTATAATTAAGTACTAGGCTAGATGCCCTTGTGGGCCCTTTTAAGCCTAGATAATTTCTCTTCCAATGGTGATAATCAAACCCTGCACCCTGTTTTTTGTGCTTGTGTGGTAAACACCTTAACTATTATACCAGGACCCACCCCTAAATTCTGACTTTGGGAAACTCATATGGCCTTATTGTAAAGGTCCAGTATTATCATAGCATAATGTCAATAAGTCCAAATAGAGCCTCTGGCCCCAGTCCATAGATTCATAAGTAAGCAAAACCTAGCTGCCCTTGTGTACCATTTAAGCCTAGCCAATTTCACATCCAAATGTGTGAATCAAATTCTGTACCCTGTATCTGTGAGGCAAACACCTTAACCATTATACCAATCCCCAAACAAAGTAATTGTTAGTTGTTAGTTGCTCAGAGGGAAAGGTTCTTAAATGTTATAATGTCTCATCAAACCAATATCCAGGTTCAAGCCATGACTGCCTGATTGAACAATTGCATTAGCTTAGTCTCCATTGTATCTTTCCATAGGTGTATACAAATGCATTTGGAGAACCATAACTTATACAGAATCATCTGATTGAGAAAAGTGAGCTCTCACTGGTTTGTCGTTTTCTGTGTAATTTATTATCTATGGGCATTCATCGTAGCTCTCAGTGCCTGGCCTGTCTCACCTACATAACCTGTCTTTGTACATCTTATGCATTTGATTAGATGAACTACATTTTAGAAGGACATGTAAATCAACCCTGTCCTTTGAAACTTCTGTTCTGTAAATTCACTATGTTGGAAGCCATACAAATCATCTGAAATATTTTGCACCTTGGATGGTTGCAGAGTTTTATGTCATTTTGGATTATGGTCTATAGACTGATACACCGTGTCTGTCTCTGATTTGTAAGGTCATATGTAACATTTGAGCTGCACATTTTTCAACACTGGCATTTTTGAAATATCTTCTTTCACCAGATTGGAAATAAATGATGTACTTCCCTTTCTAGGCACAAGTGAATATTTAAGCACTGTATCTAACACCAGTAATTTAATAACTCCCAATGCAGGGTTCATGTCAGCTCAAAAGCTCAAATAATTGAAAAACATGTACTAGTCTGATAAAACATAGCACATCATGTCTGTATTCCAGTGTCTGTGTTTATAGTATGAACATCATAGCATTTCTTTGAGCACAAAAAAATGAAACATTTTATCTCTCACTCGCTCTCTCTCTCACTCTCTCTCTCTCTCTCTATATATATATATATATATATATATCTACTATATATCTATCTAAACACAAAGTCACACACAGATATATATATATATATATATATATATATATATATATATATATATATATATGTATAGCAAGAGAGAGACAGAGAGATAATATACCTACATTTACCTATACACACACACACACACACACACACACACTCACATATTCTTTATACCTAGACACTATTCTTGGAAGTGTTCACTCAGGAGTCATGACTTACTTTCATTTGTGACATACATGGAGAGTACTGACATGTCTCTCTACATATCCCTGCTGGCTTTACTTCCCAAGTTGTTAATCTCCATGGGGATTGGCATGTTATAGTCATATTTGATTGATGAAATGGTCAGAAGGGACTTTGAGATATCAGAGATCCTGGCACCTGAAAGACAATTCACCTTCTCCCTGTCTTTGTCCATTCTAGAGAGAAGAAAATCAGTGTGTCTGACAATAGAGTCACCAATCACTAAAACATTTTATTTGTGGTATGGTCTGGTATACTGGATCATTTTACTCTATATGATTCTTTGTTGAAGGTATGCTTGAAGGCGATGTGGTATTGGATTTTTGCTGAAAACTAGTCTTCATGGGTCTAGGAGGTTTTGGCAATAATATTTTTCAAGTCTCATGTCTTTATTGTGAGTGTTAGCTCCATCTTTGTTAAATAATTCTATCACTCACACACCAAATTTCTTATATTGAGTAAGAGTTCATAACAGTGAGTATAAGGAGTTAATACATTTTAAGACACCACATGCTATCAGAATGGCAAATGAAGTGAAAGAAGCGGCTGATCTTCCATCTTGTTCCAGAGATTTTGAACATGACTTAGGATTACACCAGACTACTTTATGTGTTACTGAGCTAGTGAATTGGCAATACTGTGGAGGAATGTGGCCATGCAGATGTTCTTATTGAGGGCTTATACTGATTTATTATATGAAAAAATGAGGTGAATTAGTTTTAGTTGTTAGGGAATACACTGCCTATTAGTATATGAAATAAATGAGGTAAATTAGATTTGATTTGTAGGGATAAACTGCCTAACTAAATGCAGTAAATGAAGTAATTTAGGTTAACTGTTATTTTTTTTTGGGGGGGGGGGGAGTTATGTTATGCATACCTGCTGGTCAGGTTCCTATTACATGAACGAATGCTAGAAATAGCGAACGCTCATTTGTCAAACCCAAATGCACAAAACCACAGAATATCGAAAGAACAGATCAGCATTTTTTTTTCCCAGGGAAAAAAATCCACTGGGCCGTTCTCTGGACTTTGCTGTTTTCTTCATTGTGGTGCGATCTTGCAGTTGGTATATTTAAGGTGGTGGTGTATGGAGGGCTGTGGTGCGAGGGGCGAAGCCCCCCACTTTATGTTGCCTGTATTTTTTTTTATCAGTTCCTTAGACATTTTGTGGTTTCATGCATTTGGGTTTGATAATAGATTGTTCTCTAGTTCTAGCATTCAATCATATAATATGAATCCCTGCTGATCTAATGGTCATTTCATTCTACCCCCTGGACTTACACCAGTTGTTACTCAGGCCAGTGTGGAACTTATGGCATCCTAAGGAAGGAGTGCTTTCCTACATCTGTCAAGGGGGAAGATCTCTTAAGGCCACCCCCCCCGGTTTCTTTCCCCCCCTACTTACGTTGTTACATCATGGGGGGGGTATGTAGTGGGAATGTAGTGGGAATGTGCAGCGTCTCACCCTACCTCAACAGAAGCTCATCCATGTTCACTCCCTAACCCCCTCTTGGACTATGCCCGCCCTTTCTCAAACCCCAGACTTCAGCGTGGGTACTATGGAGAATGCTCATGTAACCACCTACCTCCCCTGGATGATCAAAACCCCATCCTCCCAGAATAGTAAAACCTGTGTCACTTGGGCCATAGTCAGGGTTTTATCCCTGTATGCCACCACACTGACTAGCAAGTTCAGTTAAGTTGCAACTGTGGTTATTGACAGCACAGAATTGCTAAGCTACTTTAGAGTCTGAGCTACGTGGATCACCTACCAGCTGCTTTATGACACATAGAACAGCTATATATACTTGTAGAGGCTACTTGGAAGATACGTGGGACACTGTGTGGCTTGTCACACAGTTTCAGGTAGCTGTCAGCACGTTAGTATCACTAGTCATACTAACAGGATTATGAGAAGAGATAGGTGGTGTTAAAACAGGTAGGTGGGTATCAAAATGCCTGCATCTTCAGTGCATGATGCAAATTCACAGTGTTAACTGCAGAACCATGCAAATGTGGGCAGTTTATAACAACAGTGACAGAAGCTGAAAAAATTCCATATGAGAACATTGGCCAAAAGCAAATTGCACCCTTCAAGGTTCTACAGCAATCTGAGTCCTAAAAATTGTACGGTTCCCTTTCTACTCTCACTAGAGTAAACCAGAAGCATTTAACAAGATTACTAAACATGCACAGTGCGGGTTGATGTAGAATGTGGTAGTTCATAGGTTCACAAATTCTTTCCAGGCTATAAATCTGTGAGGATCTTAAGTTGGTTACCTTAAATTCTTATGGCAACTTTTCAGCTGTAATGTTGTGTGTATGAATGACTGCAGAACAAAGGATATATTGGCACATTTATTCATTGCACCTTTCCATAAGGAGCATGAGTTCTAAGCCAAAGTGAAATTACCGTCTCCCAAACTCTATGTTTTGTTCACAGTCCACATGTCTATTTATTTATTTATTTATTTTTGTGAGAGTTAGGACTCCATATTTGTTAAACATTTCCATCTCTCACAAACCAAATTTCTTGTGTTGAGTAAGAGTTCATTATCTTTGAGCATAAGGCAGTTACCACACCATCCAAGTATATCAAGTGATGGCTGTGTCCATTGTGCACGGTCTGTGTTTTGCTCACAAAGGGATCTGTAGTTATGGGCATATATTGGTGTGCATTAGAACTTTCATTGTTGCTGGTTTTGCTTTTGTGGGACTCACTATACTGGTACTTGTGTTTTTTAAAATGTTGATGTTAAATGTCAATGCACCTTACTATTTTTATAGCTTTTTATTAGATGCTAAGACTACATTTCTTATAATGATGATAGATGTATTTGCAGATGTTTATAACATGAACACTATATATAACATTTTCCTTTCTGTTCAAAATATGAATTCATAAAAAATGTTTCTTTCCTGTTCTTGGAATTACAATCTCAAAAAAAAAAAAAAAATATCAAACACACAGATTTTTAACATCAGGGTATAAGCCAAAGGAAAAAAAAAAAAGATTCTGAGATGCTTACTAAGAAGTGTGAACTCCAGTAAAACTGAAATCATCATAACACTAAATAAAGTAAACTCTCAGTTAATCGGCACCCATGTGGATTGTTAGATGTTGGATAAGTGTAGTTTGTGGTTGCTTGAGAGTTACTATTAAAAATAGACTTGAGAAATACTATACTAAACCATACCATAGACACTGTATTGATTTGATTTAATATTGAAATTCAGCAATTAAAAGTCTGGCTGGAATAATAATATTTTAAACTTGTATTTCTGCTAGAAAATGTGGCACATGGAATGATTTTCAGTGGGATACTTAGTGGATTGGAACTGAATGAATTGAATAGACAGAGAGAAAGAATGAATGCATGTATGAAGGCAGAAGCAGCTGTGTGTGAGAGATAGCAGAGGTGTATGAAAGCTGAAGAGTGTGTGTGAGAGATCCGAGAGAGAAATTGTGAGTGAATGCATGTATGAAAGCTGAAGAGACTGTATGTGTGTGTGTGTGTGTGTGTGTGTGTGTGTGTGTGTGTGTGCGTGTGTGCGTGTGTGCGTGTGCGCGTGTGCGTGTGTGTGTGTGTGTGTGTGTGTGTGTGTGTGTGTGAGATCAAAGAGAGAATGTGCAATGTGATGCAAACTGACTGAGTATGGAGTGAGTGTTGACATTTTAGTGATTTGACTTGTTTGGTTTGACTTGTTCTCAGGTTGGGGGGAGAGAGGGAATTTATTTGTATCTTCCTTTTTAAAACGCAAACTCTAAACACTTAAGGTATGTTTCTGTGGTGGGGGGCAGAAAGTGCAACACATAAAAAACTGAATTGTGCATACTGTACTGTATTGTCTCATTTTTTTCTGGTTGCTTGAGAGTTCTGGTTGCTTGAGTTGTGGTTAACGGAGAGTTTACTGTATAGTATGGTAGTAAAACAGGTATACTCTGAATATAGTATATGAGTATAGAAAGCTGAAGACCATAATAGGTAAAAAAAATAAATAAAAATGTAAGAAAATGAAGGCTGTGTAGACAAGAACAATCATAAATGGATTGTAAGGCCTGAACTATGGTGCAAAACTAAATGAAATAGGCCAAAGACAAAGCTGAGCTATGATGTGGGCTAAACATACAGGGAAAGTAATGCCAGTGAGAACGAACACTGATAAAAGGACAAAAGAAATAGGAAAGAACATACCTAGTATGTAGAGAAAACATAGTTTAAGGATGGGATATGAGGAAATTCTATTTTATAGAGATGGTATTGAGACCCGGGAGGTATGACCCTTGAATGTAATAAAACAAAACACTAAGTAAAGTTCAAATTAGTACACAGCAGGTGGAGAGGTAAAATAATGGATGTTTGTGGTGAGACAGTAGCAACAGCAGAATATTTTTAAGAGACACATAGGTCTTCTCAGTTGGCTTGCTCAATTATATTATATTGCTCCCTAACCCAGAAACCCCACTCGGCCTTCATGAAAACACTGGAAAATATGAGGGTCTCTCCAAACACCATTATATTGGGTGACTTCAACTACCCAAACATAGACTGGGAGCATTACTCTAGCTCCAACTCCCTAGCCCAAAGGTTCCTAGAATTTATAAACACAAATGCTATGGAACAACTTGTTACCCCTCCCACAAGAGGGGAAAACATACTGGACCTGATCATCACCAACATGGGGACTCTATGCTCCAGACCAGAAGTGTATCCCTCACTGGTAAGATCAGACCATAAACTAATCTCACTGGATGTTCACATCCCGACACCACCCCCTGCCCAGAAAACCACAGTGAAAAACTTCTCTAAAGCAAATTTCACACTCCTCAAAACTGAGGTGGAATCCTTCAAAGCCCCCGGGCCTGTGGAAAATACGTCCCAGACCGCAGAATCCTTTATAAACGCATTCTATGAACACCTTCAGGAATGCATGGATCATGCGATCCCAAATAAAACCAAGACCCAATCCTCCAAAGGCAGACGTCCTGTCTGGTGGACCCCAGCCATAAACAAGCTATACAATAGAAGGAGGAAGCTACTAAATGATAGAGCAAAATTCCAAAAAGGGAAGGCATCTCTGATCAGTATTAGCAAAAACTACGGGCACTCATAAAATCGTCTAAGGCCAGCTTCGAGAGAAAAATTGCACAGGACACTAAGGATAATCACAAGGCTTTCTTTAGTTATGTTAGTAACCTGGGTGGTAATTCCCAGATATGCTCAGAATTAGTCCAAAATGACAAAAAATACACTGAACCCACAGACATTGCCAACATCCTAGCTGACAGGTTCAGCGCAAACTTCTCCCACCAAAAGGGCAAATATCTATTCCAGCAGAGTGCTGCCCCCCTGACATCTTGGATGCTCAGGTACGAGCCACCCTCTCCAAAGCAAAAAACACAGCATCAATGGGACCAGATGGTGTCCCAGGCTGTGTCCTACATGAACTCCAAGAAGAGCTAAACCCAAACATAAAACTACTGTTCAATCTCAGCCTTACTACAGGATATGTACCCAAAGAGTGGCGTACAGCAACTGTGGTCCCTCTCCACAAAGGTGGTGCCTCAACGGATCCTGGAAACTATCGCCCCATAAGCCTGACTAGCTTGGTCTGCAAAGCTATGGAAAGGATAATCATGGACCTCATAAATAAAGATATTGGGGACCTACAGACACTGGATCCTACCCAATTTGGCTTTGTTAAGGGCAGATCCTGCCTCTTAAACCTGGTTGATTTCTTTGAAACAGTCACCAAGGCCATTGACGAGGGGAAGGTGGTCCACACAGCCTACCTGGACCTCGCAAAAGCCTTCGATACAATACCCCACTCTGGCATTATAGATAAGCTCACCAGCTTAAATATAAACCCCTATGTCACTAGATGGGTTGCAAACTGGCTCAAGGAAAGAACCCACATGGTTAGAATTGTTGGAGCCATGTCAGACTCCAAACCAGTTACAAGTGGCATCCCACAAGGCTCACTCCTGGGACCTCTCTTGTTCAGTATATATTTCTTGGAGGTACAGGCCAACACGGAAGGACTGTGGCTGACCAAGTTCGCAGATGACTGCAAACTGGGCGCCATAATCGACTCTCCAGCCGACACAAGCATCCTCCAAAAGGGCCTCATAGAAACAGACAACTGGTGCCAGAGCCATGGCCTCAAGCTAAACGCCAAAAAGTGTATAGTCATCCCCTTTGACAAAAACAAAGTGCTCACAAATTACCACATAGGTGGTAATCCATTAAGTACAGAAGAAGTAATTAGGGACCTGGGGACCCAAGTTGATAGCAATCTCTCATTTGACAACACGTTGCCAAAGTGGTTAGAAAAACATTTTATATAGCCCACCTAATCATGAAGAGATTCACATCTAGATCAGGGGAGGTCATCGTGCCTCTTTACTCATCCCTCATCAGGCCCATAATTGAGTACAATGCCCCTTTTGGGATGTACCTTACCAGACACCTGCAGCAACTGGAAAGACCCCAAAAGTACCTCACCAAGAGGATCAAAGGGCTCAAACAGATGCCATATGCTGCCCAGTTAAAGAAACTCCAGCTCTACTCAGTGGCATACCGCCTGTTCAGAGGCGATCTGTGCCTGACGTATAAAGCCATGTCCAACCCGGAATTAATGGACATGCTGCACCTGAGAAAATCCAAATCCTATCGAGCTACACGCTCGAGAGACTTGAACCTCAGCACTGAAATAAATAGGACATGCTGGAGGGACAGATTCATAACCCAGAGGCTCCCTTCACTCTGGAATAAAATCCCAGTCCAGGTTAGGCAGAGTCCCTCATTGACTCTCTTCAAGAGGAATCTTGATGAGTGGATGGGAGATCGTAGGTTTACCCCGGGTATGGCTTCTGTGTCACTGTTAGACAGAGGCACAGTATACTAACCTCAAAAAAAGGGCATAGCAAAATTAATTTAAAATGGGTGGCGAAAGAAAAACACATTCTGGCTAGGCTTATAAATGCCCTAGGGCAGATAGCCTAGTATGAACCTATGAACCTATGAACCTATATGTTTGACTGTAGTATTTAAAGGCTGTGCAGCAGGTGGCTTTCCATGCTGTACAAGTGAAGTAACTCTTTACAACTAAAATAGTATATACACATCAAGTCCAGAGATTCAGATATGCATTTTACGCTGATCATCCCAAAAAATGAGTCAAGAGAAAATGAAAGGAATGCATCATTTTCATTTGTACCTACACTTATATCATAAACATCTTGTGAAGGAATGGCTGAAAAACTTGGATACAAACTTTTGTTCATTTCTACCCACTTCTTTGCAGAAAAGGTAAATATTTTCATGTTGAGTTCTGGCAGTTACCAATATTACACTGGGTATATATTTTCCATACCCCACTAGTCTGATAAAGTAAATAGTCAATCCATTTCAATAGTTCAGTATTTAGAGAAGTGCTCCAGTAGAGATTGCATTGAGAATACTCATTGTACAACTGGAGAACCCTGAAATGTGTCATGAAAACGTACCTTAGACCAAAGGTAGATGCTGCGATCCCTGAAAAGGTAGTAAAATATGAGCAGTAATACGGTATTGTGGTTGGAACTGTACATAATTATGATGACATCTAAAACAAAGCTAGAGGAAGTACTTTAAAAAACTTAAACAACTAAAGAAGTGAAACAATAATAATGAACGACAGAAGAGACCAGGATCCACCACTCAAACAAAATTTAATAAAACCTCTAGCGCCTCAGCAATAGCCTTCCAAGGAGAATACAAAATAAGAACTGAAACACAAGTTTATGTATTAAAATTCTGGTCTCTTCTGTTCATTATTATAAGTATTTTAAAATATATTGACAACAGTCACATGTACTGCACACATAAATGGCACTGCTACTTCACTAGTCAATTACAACAGCATAGTAATAATAATAGTGATTATAACCTTTTAATATCACCCATCCTGACACTGCCTGAGGCAAATAACATATGGTATTTCCCTTTTAATTCCCAGGCTTCAAATGTCTTTGCTCCAGTACTGCAAAATAAATGTTATCCAATGAACTATCAGCTGGCCCTAAACACCTAACATTTAAACACTTTCATGCATAGTTATAAAATATGCATATCTGTTTGCATAAATATGCCTCAGGATACTAGTTGTCCTGAAGCTAGCAATCTGCATCAATGATCAATTTAATAGTCCTGTTCATTTTTTTCAGGCAATAAAAGAGACAATTATTTGAAACTCAAAAATAATTCAGAAAGTCTAGTTATTAAAAGGGTAGTTACCTCAACTATGTAAGACTTTTTATTTCTGGTCCTTAAGCTGTTTCAAGATGCAACGGATATATCAGTTACATTACTAAAAAGATAACTTTGCCTCATTGCCTTTATTTCTTGGAATTTAGCAACACTGAATACAATTCAGAGACATATCCCTCCCTGCAAGACAGACAGACAGAATGACAAACAGCACCACTCCTACTTCTGGTCTCTAAGTTCTTTCTTAGTTCTGTCTTTTTGCAACCACTTCTGTTACTCTGCTTCAAGCACCAAATCTTTTCTCCATAATAGCTGCCAAACTTTGCGATGAATTACTTCCACTATGATGTCTAAGTCCTGGATCACTTCAATTTTTGCAGCACTGAAAGGTGCAAAACAAGCACTTAACTGTAACATTAACAATTTTCAGCAATGAATATCCTGAATGTGACAGTAGGCATGAAATGATTTCATATATCAGATATGTTACAAATGCACCAGGAAGATGAGCCATTGGAACTGCTAAAGTCCAATAAAAATGCACAGTCCCAGCACACGCAGGTTATACCATTGATCTGAAGTAGGATATTCATTTGTCTGCAACCTGTGGGTTATGGATCCGATATCGGATCCGAACCGGCATAGTTTTCCAGCTATGGATCCAAGCTCTCAGCTCCTCCCCTCACCCATAATGCCCTGCTCTACCCTCATGACCTCAGATCTTGTTTGCCGCGCTGGTAACTAGATGTGGATTTCATAGCTCTCAGCTAAGTGGACTTTTCTTGTTTAAAAATAGAGAATTTTTTCCTTCTTTAACTTTTTTTGTGTGAAAGTTGTAGGTTTCCTATTATTATTGACTGTTTTTAGTTTAATTTAATTTTCAGTAGTAATTTTATTCCCTCCCTCGCTGGTAATGAGTGTGTGTGAGGCCTGTGTGTTCCTTTTTGTTTAAGTTACTTTCTGTAACTTAGGTTAAATTTAGAGACTATGGCTGAACAGCCTAAGTCCATATTTTCTAAATGCTCCGAGTGTGGCCATAAGCTCTCCGCTGATGGCCACACTGTGTGTTAGTGTCTTGGGGTTGAACACCTCACATCTGGTTGTTCCATTTGTGCAGGGTTCAACCCCAGGGCACTGAGGGAGCGGAGGTCCAAGCTGGTCTTGGCGGGTCTTTTACCGCCGGACTCGGCTCCGACCTCCGCTCCTTCGGGGACTCCTGCGGCTGCAGTTGTTTCCCCTGTGGCACCCCCTCCTGCTCCTGGGACTCAAACTCCCGCTTCAGGACAGGAGAGGGATGCATCTAAAAAGGACCGGAGGGAGAAGCACCACAAGCGGCGGGCCGAGACCTCTGTTTCGGCCCCGCCAGCCAAGCGGGCTTCTCCCCCGGCTTCCTTGTCGGTGCGGTCTCCTCCTTCTCGGCTCCGGTCACCTGTGTGCTTCTCACCGGGGCCTGAGGAGGAGGAGACCCGATCCCCGCCGAGGCTATCGAGGAGGCATCCCAGGCCTACCTCGGTAGCCTCGCCGCGACCTACCCATACCCTTTCGATGCTGATCTGGACCGGATGATGAGAAGGTTCATCCAGGCCCAGATGCAGATGGGAGTGCTTTGCCTCCCCTCCGGGGGGGAGCTCAACACCCTTTTTTAAGCCTATTGCTCCTTCTCCGACCCGCTACCCGGGTTCGGAGCAACTGGAGCCGAGCAGCTTCGGAGCCGGGGGGAGGTCGGAGCCGATAGTACTTGGTACTTCGGATCCGACCCTGCCTCGAGTGCCGGATCCGATCTCGGAGCCTGGATCCGAGCCGGATCCGGGGATCAGTGCTCCTTCGGCGCCGCCTGTGTCGGAGCGCACTGTCCTTCGGATCCGAGTGCCGCGCCGGCTCCGATCCACTCTTCGGATCCGAGGGGAGCCGATTGTCGGATCCTTTGGTCGAGGTCGGCTCCCTTCGGCTTTTGATGTAGTGGAGAGGGCTCTGTTGAGGGTCTCCGGACCCCGGCACTTGCTTCGCTCCGCCCCGCCTCCTCTGCACGGGGCCAGGCTTGCACCATCGGGCCCCTGGGGCAGCCCCTTTCTGTGCCCCAAGTTGCGCCCATGGAGCAAATTGCTGCTGAGGACTCCTCTGACAGCCCCCAGAGGAGGCTCCTCGCAGCATACGTGCAAAAGGAGGCACATTGACTCCTGAGTCTCTCACTGAAGACACGGACTTGGAGGAAGGGAAGGCTCCCCACGGTCACCCCGAGGATGTCTCCTTCGGAGACATCATGGAAATGCTCCGTATTAGGGGGTGGTCTGCCCCAAGTCTTCCTCGGACGAGTCCGTGTTCTTGGAGGCATTCAAACGGGCCCATCTACCTCTTGGGTGTCCCCTGCCGACCCCCTGGTGGACCTTATTACCACCAGGGCATGGAAGGAACCGGACACCGTGGAGCCAATTCCCAAAAGACCTGATAGAATCCTTAGCCCGCCTTCTGACAGGACCCATTGGAGTAAGGGGCCTCCTGTAGATGCCATGTTGATGGCGGCGGCCACAAAGAGGGAACTGGCTCAGGAGAGTCGCTCAGTCCACCCACCGAGCAAGGAGTCTCGGATGATGGACCGCTTGGGGAAGCGGATGTTCAGTTCGGCGACCTTCTCGGTAAGGGCGCTGAACTATTTGGCACATGTTATTCGGATGCAGCGAGACCTTATTAAGGAGTACGCTGCATCCCCCCCTGAGTCCATTTCGGAGGAGGACAGAGCTCTGCACTCCACCAAAATGGCCACTCTTAGGTCAGTCACAAATACTTCTATGCGGCTACTCTCCCATGCTACGGAGGGTGCCGCTAGAGCTGCGGGGACAGGACTGGTCACTAGACGTCAGGCCTGGCTCCGCCACTGCGATTTTTCTGAGCCCTTCAAGGCGTCGTTTGCGAACGCCTTTGATGGTTCTGCTCTGTTTGGCAAGACCGTTCGCAGACGCTGACCCAGAGCGACAAGGACGGAAGACGCTGTCTGCCGTCGGAATCCGCCTCTCTGCACCCCAGAGGCCCTATTCTAGGAACCAAAAGGGTCAGAAGAAGATGTGGTTCCGGAAGTCGCAGCAGTCCCAGCCTGCTCGGACAACCAGTCCTTCCGTGGCAGAGGAGGCCAGGGAGGACGCCGCCCTAGAGGCAGAGCGGCTCCCAGAAACTTCGGGTCCAGGGAACCTTTCTCTGAACGGCCCGCAGCAACCCTGAGGGTTGCCCGACTGCTCTACTCTGGAGGCAGTCGGGGACGTTCGGGCACCTAGCGGCATGGGAGTCCATAACATCGGACCGCTGGGTTCTCCAAATCATATCCAGGGATATCGCATTCCTTTCCTTCACCTTCCAAAGTTGAAGTCCCTCCCAGACGCACCACCCGGTCAAAGGGAGGCCGCTTTGGCAGAAATTGGCCATCTGCTAGAGAAAAGAGCCATCCAGCCCGTTCCCCAGACCAGATCGGATCAGGGTTCTACTCCAGGTTCTTTTAGTGCCAAAAAGACGGGGAACTAAGACCAATCCTAGACCTCTCTCTCTTGAACCTGGCAGTCCCCAAAGAAAAATTCAATGGTCACTCTACAATCTATTCTCCCCCTTCTGGGAGAAGGCCACTGGATGTGCTCGATAGATCTCAAGGACGCGTACTACCACATCCTAATGGACAGACGCTCCAGGAGGTTTCTCCGCTTCCGGCTGGGAGCCAGTCACTACCAGTTCCGGGTCCTTCCCTTTGGTCTCACCACAGCCCCCAGGGTGTTTACCAAAGTACTAGCAGTGGTAGCGGCCCACCTGAGGCTTCAGGGGTGCAGGTCTTTCCCTACCTGGACGACTGGCTCCTTACCGCCCCAACAAGGCATCTACTTCTCGGCGAGACTCCTTTCTCCATCTTGCTCCATTTCTGGGCATCACAATAAATACAAACAAGTCCAACCTGGCACCCACTCAGCTCTTAGATTTCATAGGGGCCAGACTAGACACAAGGAGTTTACGAGCCTTCCTCACTGCGGACAGAGTTCTAAATCTGCAGCTCCAGGTGCGGGCCATTCTCCATTCATGTTCTGTTCCAGCGGAGTTGGTCCTGAGGGCTCTAGGGTCCATGGCTTCGCCGATAGCAGTTGTTCCTCTAGCCAGGCTCAATATGCATTCTACAGTGGACGCTCTTAGTACAGTGGTCATACCTTGCTCTCCCCATGCATCATCCCATAGCGATCAGCAAGGCTTGCAAGCGGTCCCTCTTGTGGTGGCTCCACTCCCGGATCTCCACGAGGGTCGCCCATTTTGTGCTTCTCCCTCTCGCCACGGTGACCATGGACGCCTCCCGCCTCGGGTGGGGGCACTTTATGGCCGGACAGTCCAAGGCACGTGGAACGATTCAGAGACCTTTCTGCATATCAATGTTCTAGAGATGAGAGCAGTGCTCTTAGCGTTGCTAGCACTTCAGGACTTTCTTCCCTTGGGAACAATTGCGATTCAATCGGACAATATGTCTGTTGTCTGGTACATCAACAAGCAAGGGGGAACAAGGTCTTACCCTCTTTGTCGAGAGGCCATGAGAGTTTGGGAATGGGCAATCTCCACCAATCGCTTTCTCATAGCAATGCACATTCCGGGTCGGTCCAACATCCTAGCGGACAAGCTCAGTCGCACCATCCTGACCCCTTACGAGTGGTCTCTCAATTGTCAAGTAGCGAACGCATATTCGCACGGTGGGGAACCCCTTCATGCGATCTTTTGCTTCTCCCTCAAACACCAAGTGCGACAGTTTTTCGCTCTAATACCTCCTCCCGGAGGTACCCCAAGAGACGCTCTGGTGCATGCTTGGCCACCCGGTCTTCTGTATGCCTATCCACCCTTGCCTCTGATGCTGCAAGTTCTTCAGAAAGCCTCTCGGGTGGGTTGCAGAATGATTCTCATTGCTCCATTCTGGCCTCGACAGATCTGGTTCCCCTTCCTAAGGTCTCACTCGGTGAATCCTCCTTGGATTCTAGATCCCATTCCGGATCTGATATCCCATCCATCCTGCATTCCTCCTCCGAACCTGGACAACCTCAAGCTGACCGCTTGGCTGCTCCAGTTCCACTCTTGATAAGGACTCCCGGTATTTCCTCACCGGTAAAGGCTATTTTGGTGGCAGCTCATAAACCATCCACTAGAAAGGTTTACCGAAGCAAATGGAAACGTTTCTCTGTGTGGGCGGAGCGGCAAGGCCTAGATCCCTTCACGGTTCCTCTCCCTGTAGTGCTTGATTTTCTAACCTCTCTCTTTAATGATGGTGCCAGCAGTTCCACAGTCAAAGTTCAACTGGCGGCAATTTCTCACTATCACATTGGTCAAGAGTCTAATCCTCTTATGTCAGCCAGATTGTGCAAAACTTTTCTTAAGGGTACTTTCCTTCTCAGGCCCCCTATAAAGCAAGGAGTTCCTCCTTGGGTCCTTTCTTTGGTCATACAGGCCTTGAACGCTCCCCTTCGAGCCAGGCTACAGTGGATCTCAAATTCTTGTCTTACAAGACAGCCTTTTGGTAGCCATTACATCAGCCAAGAGAGTTTCTGAACTTCAAGCTTTATTAGCTAAACCTCCTTACTTGGTTTTTTATCCGGACCGTGTCTCCCTCAGGACCAACCCGTCCTTCCTTCCTAAAATCGCTTCTGAAGCAAACATCAATCAATCCATTAACCTCCCTGTTTTCTTCCTAAGTATGAAAACAAAGGTGAATATAGGCTACACTCACTAGATGTTCACAGGCAACTAAGATTTTATTCAACAGGACAGCTGGTCATAGGCAATCCGACCAGCTGTTTATTTCCTTTGCAAAATTCAATTTGGGCAAGCCAATTTCTAAAGTTTCTCTGTCCCGCTGGATTTCACAGTGCATTTTATTGGCTTATCAAGCGTCAGGAAGGCCCGCACCGGAGGGTGTTCATGCCCATTCAACCCGGTCAATATCTACCTCGGCAGCCTTCAAGGCTAGGATTCCTCTAGATGATATTTGTGCAGCAGCCACGTGGGCTTCATCTCATACATTTATTTCTCACTATAAGTTGGATCTTGCATCTAGGGTAGAGCATCCTTTGGCTCCGCGGTGCTCCGGAATATCCTTCCATGATGGCCGCCCAAGATTCAGGTAGCTGGGGACTCTGTCCCACAGGTTGCAGACAAATGAATATCCTACTTCAGATTTAGAAGTTATGTACTCACCATAACGTTCCATCTGAGTAGGTGTATTCATTTGTCTGCAACCATCCCGCCCTCCTATCCCCCTGGCCTTTCAGTTTCCTGCATATTCCTTGTTACCCTTTTGAGGGTATTGTTGCTTTGGCAAACTCGATCTGAGGTCATGAGGGTAGAGCAGGGCATTATGGGTGAGGGGAGGAGCTGAGAGCTTGGATCCATAGCTGGAAAACTATGCCGGTTCGGATCCGATATCGGATCCATAACCCACAGGTTGCAGACAAATGAATACACCTACTCAGATGGAACGTTATGGTGAGTACATAACTTCTAATTTTACACCGGGAGACATGCTGCAAGTAATAAGTGCACAACATAAGAAGTGCATACATCATACAGAAAGAAAGTCTAAGAAACATAATTTGTGTATGATTGAAGCCATGAACATAGGATACCTTGTAGAAAGTAGGGGAAAGACAAGGATTAGAAAACCTGGAGGCCATAAAAGATGGCCTATGCCTTTGAAGAAAAGAAAGGTGAAGGCTTTACTTGAGCTAGCTGGGTATAACAAAGATTACAAAAAGTTTTTGACTAATTAACCGACTACTGCCTGTCTTTTGACAGACATCACAAGTGCAAAAGCTCCTGTCAAGGAATAATGGCCTACTAAGGCCAAGAGTACATTTAACGAACTAACAGGGATGTTATGTTCTGAATGTGTATTAGTTACTCAGGAGCTTACTAAAGAAACACTATATACTGTTGTATCAGAAGTGGGTCAAGGAGCAATACTATCACAGACTTTCAAGGTGCATAACACCCTCTGTGCTGTCTCAGCAGGAAGTAATGCAAAAGAGAAATAATAGGTCACTGAAAGAGAATGTCTTGCAATAAAATGGAACTCATATTCCTTCAAGTACTATTTATTTGCTAGTTATTTCAGCTAACTCACTGACTATGTCTCTCTACAATGGCGGAATAGGCAGATGAATGGACACTACCTTTGCAAATCTTCCAGTTTACAGTGACCACAGGCTTGGACTTGCAACTCATAATTCTGATGGGTATCCCCTGCCCATTCAATGTAAGCCTCAGGTTTTTATACTGGAAGAGGGTAGCTGTAATATGTTAAGTGCAGTAACATTTGTGTACCTTTGAAAAACAGAGTAATTGGTATGTGTGGAACATTCCCACAGAGATTTGGTCTTGAACATGGTTCTATTTGTCAATTACTACTATGTATATGAAGCTAGTCTGCAGCATAAAGAAAGGAGCTTAGTTCCTTACATGGAATTAGGGAAGTAGGATCTTATCTACAGAAACCTGAAGACTCTGGAGGATTGTAGTATGATACGCCAGTTGCATCTTGATGGAGCATTTTACCTGTTTTGAGCATAAGTTCTACAGAGCTGCAGTCTGGGCCTGGAAGATGCCTGCAGCCTTGAACTGTAATTTTAAGTGAAGCTGGTTTCTGGAAGGGCTAAATAGACAGTGTGTATATGTGCCAGAGAAAGCCTTGAAGGTGCTGCTTTCTTTATTTTAAAAAACAAGTGAATTGCTGTTTTTCATTTAACTTATGGATATACAGAATATTTTTTACAACTGCAGCGTACAGTTCTTCCTTGAAATTACAGTATATATGTAAATATATAACTGCATAACACACTGTCGATTCTCAGCTAACCATTATACTTATCTGATAATTTTAAATCCATCTGTGTGTGTGTGTGTGTGTGTGTGTGTGTGTGTGTGTGTGTGTGTGTGTGTGTGTGTGTGTGTGTGTGTGTGTGTGTCTGTCTGTTTGTGGTGTGGGCCTGTATCGAAATGTTGAATATCACTTATTCAACATTTCAGTTTATCGAACGCGCTACATTGATTTGATGGACATATTGAAAACACATAAAAAAAAGTGTTTTTTTGTGGACAGCAAGTGCCTCCATGTGGGGAGCTATGCCCCCCCCCCACTTATTAAATATACTAACTCTGAGATTGCACAGCAGTGGAGAATAAGGAAAAATTCCTGTCTCCCATTGTTAGTGATCTCGTGCAAACATCGAGGAATGCACCCAGAATCCAAACCTCCCCCACACACAACTGCATACAAACTTATGAGAACACTCACACATGCGCACATGCTCACACACATTCAGACAAATAAAAGGTAATCCATTTTTACTTGATTCTACAGACATTGAACAGATAAGTCTGAAGTAATGCAGAATCAGTTGACAACTGACTATCTGAAATTCGAGCAAATGAAAGGTATCCATAGAAATAGTTTTCCTCCTGAAAATCAGTCTTAGTGGGACATACTTCAGATCACATTCTCATGGGAGAGGTGACCCCCAAGTGCACTTTATAATTTCACAGTTACTGAGTCAGAGCAAGGAAACTTATTACTCTTCAACTACATACCCCCTGCACCCCCCACACCCCGTGCTACTTAAATATATCAACTCCGAGATTGCACTTCACTATACTAAGTGCAGTCTTGGAATTGATATATTTAAGTAGCATGGGGTGCAGGTGGGCTTGCCTCCCTGCTTATACTTTGAGAACAGTAATATAGTTTGTGTTTTATTTGTTTCTATATGTACTTGTGCTGGAATATAGTAAGTGTTGGTATCCTGCGTGTTTTCAGGATTTTCAGTTTTCAGCATTTTGAACTTTCAGGATTTTGGTCTCAGGATTTTGGGCTTTCAGGATTCTGTAGCACTCCTATATATATACATATATCAGCACTTGAACAACAAATACAGTCATCAAGGAATCAGGCATAAACGTCCATTTATTCCAAGAACAAAAACAAGAAGAGGCACCGGTAACAAAACAGACATATGTTAGTGTGGGCATTTGAATAAAAATCTCAATTGAGCCACACAAACAACTTAAAATACTCATTTGCTATGTCATACTATTATTTTATGGGGTCTACATTACGTGATCGAAAATTCAGATGTTCGAACACATAATGATCAACCCCAATAGAGCGAACCGGCATAATGTCGAACGTCTGAAAGAAAGTAACAAAAACCCAAACAAACCATTAAAATGCTTTATGCAGGGGGACAACCCACCCTGCACCCTCACACCTCCCCACTACTTAAATATACCAACTCTGAGACCGCACTACATTGCAGTAAACAGAAATCTCCCCTTATGGAGATTTCCGTTTACCTGTTCGACATTCTGCCATTTCGCTCAATTGGGGTCGATCATTATGTGTTCAAACATCTGAATTTTCGATCACGTAATATAAATCCTATTTTATGCGCGAGTGTGTGTGTGTGTGTGTGTGTGTGTGTGTGTGTGTGTGTGTGTGTGTGTGTGTATATCTACATATATATATATATATATATATATATATATATATATATATATATGTATGTATATATATATATATATATATATATATATATATAAACACAAACGCACACACAAAATGAGTGCATTCGAGCAGTGAGTTAATCAATTGTCACATTCCTCTTATAAGCCTCTCAATTCTTCTTCCGGTTTTTCCCGGTTAGGGGTCATCACAGCAGATCACCTGTCTGCTCATGATTGGCAGTGGAGTTTTATGGTGTCGAGTTGCCAGCCCGGCGCCCAACTTTCCACAGAAGGCATGCACACACTCACATCTAAGGCCAATTTGGAGTGTCCAATCCACCTACAGCATGTCTTTGGGATGTGGGAGAAAACCGGAAAACCGGGAGGAAACCCACGCAACCACAGAGAGGACATGCAGACTCTGCACAGAAGGCATCCCAGCCAAAGATCGAACTGGAGAACCTCTTGCTGTGAGGCGACAATGCTAACCACTGCACCACCATGTCTGCCTATAAGCCTCTCAATTAAAAAAAAAAAAAAAAAAAAAAAAAAAACAGCCATTGGAATCAGCAACCTGAAACTGTTGTGACAAAAACAAAAATGTTAATACACAGTCAACTAACATCATTTTTATCATTTCCTTATTTTAATTTATTATCTACAAGACCTCACATTTACTTAAATTCATGAAGCAACTTCACCCCATTAATGCACAAAACCCTCACAGCCCTATCTTATCTGTAATCCAGTTAGGCCTTACCACAGTCTTGCCAATACAAAATGTGGCAGGACAAAGTGAACAGCTATGTAGTTCTGGAAGACTGTATCACTTTACAAGATGTTGAGCAAAAAATCATGCCTGATTTGAACAACTGCTTATATTACTTTAAGATCCTGACCTCTTATTCATGTGTGGACCCCATATTCCAGGCACAAATCAAATCTGTAGCAGGCTTGTAAGAGTAAAATTCTAAACTGGCTATTAAGCTATGATTGATCCTTATACAAGAGAAGCACATAACTGAAATATCGGACTTTGTTCTGTTTGAATTCCACAATTATTTTCCTTCCTTCACCTGTCATTTCCCGCACAACAGTAAATGAGAAGAGTCAGCACAATGCAATCTGTTTCCATACTCATTCTGTCATTTTGGATATTTGCTGAGCATTAGACCTTAAATTCATTTTTTTTCATGCTATCAACATTCCTTTCTCATATGCCACCTTCCCATAACAAATTCAAATACCCACTTTTTTCTTAGAAATGTATACATACCAGACTGCTTGTATGTACCAACATACACATTGTAGGTAGGAAATGAGAAATTACAAAACCAGATGAAGTAAATTGCTGATATTATTTCACATCACAATGTCACATCAGATATTAAAACTACAGAACTTGTGCCATGATTAAATGGAAATGCTTAAAATATATTTATTTGCTTAATTTTGTCTGAGTAAGTCTCACTGGAACAAATGATTTGTTTTTCGGGGTATAGTGGATAGGTAATCGGTGTGCAATGTAGATAAGAAAAAAGATGGGATGGGTAGTGAGTGAGTCAGGAGTATAGATGTAAGTAGAGGCAAGTGTTCTGGGAGAGTAATACTTTTTTTATTAGCCATACCTTGCAAACTGCAGCAGTTATATTGTTATTGAAATAAAAGATAATGAACAATGGCAGCCATGTTATGATTCATGGGAGATTCTTTAAAGAGACTGACATTAACCCTAGGAATATATTTGTACTAATTAGATTTCACAGTACCAGAGTGGATATTAAAAGATCTATGTTATTGTCACAGCTGTGTGGTACAGATGGTAAGGTATCTAGCTGAAATAGAAAGCAGACATAAACAAAACCTTTGGGCCACAATGCAGAAATGAGTTTAGAGCATTTCAATGCTATATCCCAGAAGAATCATCGAACAGCATGTATAATGACCTGAGATGGCAGATATTAGGAAACTAAATGACAAAACTACAGAAGATACAAAGAGAAGTAACGCTGTATTCATGGTTAGTTTTGCAGGCTGAAGCAAAATCAATTCACAGTCTGTACATTGTATTGTTACAATTCAGGCAAGCAAAAGTAATGAATGTTAAAAAGTAGTACAGACAGATGGGGCCTTTCTTTCACTTATACCAGAGTATAGATAGATAGATAGATAGATAGATAGATAGATAGATAGATAGATAGATAGATAGATAGATAGATATACAGAAGGCTTGCAAGGATGAGGCAAAGGGGACAGTAGCCCCAGGAGCAAAGTATTAAGTAGATGTAATAATCAAAAGAGCAGTTCCTGCATTCTTTCTGTATCAGCATTATTAACAGATAGGAACTTCTGGGCCTTGTATGTGTTATGATGTAACAAGCCGATGCAGCTGAGGAGGTGAATAAGCTCCATTAAACTGTGTCAGGTTCCTACTAGTCAATATCAACATGCAATTATACATGCAAATATCGATCCTGAATGTTTTAGCATTTAAAACCTAACAAACCTGTTGAAAGCCTGTTACACTATGTTATTAAATGCCTATCCGGCTGTGACTCATCATTATACAAAAGAGTTGAATTGTTTAATAGCACTGCAAAATCAAAATTCCTGTGGACTTGTAGTCTACATCTATTCAAAAATGGGAAGCCGGATGAGCAGTCTGTATTTATTATAAATATGTTGATATATTTGCAGTTGTGAGAGCTGATCATGTGGTTAGCAGCAGTGTGTGTAAATGCTTGTGACAAGGTGGTATGTGTAGATGCAGTGCTGAAATTATTTTGCTGTAGGTAATCTCTGCCTTTTGAAAAAGGAGACACATCTGATAAATAGTTGATAGCAAGAGTTTAATGATTCATTGGAAGGCCATCAGAATGGATGTCTTAACTCTCCCTCAGCTACTCAGTCCCATTGACCTAGCTAGCTCCACCAATACCTGGATCTAGTAACTGAACATCCAAGTTGCATGGGTCACATTTTGGGATTTACCCCTCTGTGTCATAGAGCTATTAAGTATCATATATTTATTTGTGCCTTGGCCTGGGTGAGTTCAGAAAACTATGCTACACTGCCATCATAGTCTGTTATATACACATTTAAATGTTAGCCTTTATTGGTGTACTATGAGCACTTGAAAATTCCTGACTTTGACCAATTATTTTTGCATTTGTTAATATTGATGGGCTTAGCTTCATTATCAGATGGTTTTGATTGTGGCTCATGGTTATGTTTACTGTCTCACACTTCAAATGTCTGACATTCCATCATCTTTGCATATAATGGATTTTCATAGATATTCAGGCCTTTTTAATATATGTGTGTGTGTGTGTGTGTGTGTGTGTGTGTGTGTGTGTCCGTCTGTGTGTGAGTGTATGTGTATATATATATATATATATATAAATATATATATATATATATATATATATATATATATATATATACACATATATATATATATATATATATATATATATATATATATATATATATATATGGTTCTACCTGACATAAATGAAACACTGACAACGCAATCACCAAAACCACATAACCGACAGTACAAAAACACGAAACCCCACATGCCCGACAACGAAATAACCGACGGTACACAAACACGAAACTTCATACACTGCACACACCACAATCACAACAATCAACAAACAAAACACATTCCCCATCCAAAAACCACATACACAACACAAGCACACCAAAATCCCTACAAACCCACACTAAACCTCACATACACAACTACCTACAACCCTAACCCAAACCCTAACCCTAAGGTCCGTCACTACCGACACTTACCTGACCCGCCTAACCCTAACTCACTTATCCCGCCCCTAACCCAAACACAATCACTACCGCACACTTACCTGACCCGCTCCCTAACCCTAACTCACTTATCCCGCCCATAACCCAAACACAATCACTAACGCACACTTACCTGACCCGCTCCCTAACCCTAACTCACTTAACCCACCCCTATCCCCACAGACCGTCAATATCCACACTTACCTTACTCGCACCCTAACGTCCGTCACTACCGCATACTTACACAGCCTTTTCCCATGTCGGCATCCTCAGCGTCGGTGCTTTCATCCGTCGGGTCGTTCTTCTGAACTGTCGCATCGGTCTTCTGAACTGTTGATCTTCTGGGGCTCGCGATTTCCGTGTCAATGTTCCGGCATGTCGTCTAACTGAGGTAGAACCATATATATATATATATATATATATATATATATATATATATATATATATATATATATATATATATATATATATATATATATATATATATATATATATAGATATATAGATATATATATCAGCTCAACCATTAAAAAAAGAGAGAACTCTCAGAAGAATGAACTTTTTTTCTTTATTTTTCTGCCTGCAAGTAACTCTATTTGTGAGATTGCTCTCAATTCCATTAACCAACGGTGGTCACCAGGAACTCTTCAGATGATCACAGACAATACCACAGTGATGCAGGACATAAACAAACCCAAGGACTCCAGGTCCTTCCCTCTGTGCAGATTTGGTGTGGTGGCCTGGGAGGTCACAATTCAGCACTGTTTAATCCACCAAGCTTCCTACATTCTGTCAGAACAAAATTTAGTGACAGGCAAGCCGAGCATGACTAGGACAGACTCTGATAAATATAAATTGTATGAAGGGGTCTTCCAGGAATTGATCCACTTGTAGAGAACTTCTCAAGCAGCTCTTTCTGCTTCCTTTCAAAACAAGTAACTGAACAAATTCTGCTATAGGTTCCTTGCAAGCAAGCCTGGAATCCAGATGCTTTTTTCAACATCTTGGACAAGAATGCTCTTGTATGTCTTTCCACCCTTTCCACTGGATATCCAGGGTCATTCTGAAGATTCAGAATGACTTGCAAAAATCATTGCGGTGACTTCATTCTGGCCTAGGCAACACTGGATTTCCATTCCTATGGAAATGGCCAGAGGTAATTGACACACAACAGACCTACTCATTCAAGACATTTGGAGTCTGATACACCAGAGTCTCACATAACTTCAGTAACTGTCCAAATGATTCAGTATAGACACCTTTAAGGCACCTTTTTTTCCTGAGGATGTGCAGCAGATGTTCAAGGAGTCAAAGAGACCTTATATTGGTAAGAGAATCTGCTAGTTGGTGCCACACTAAAAGTTAGGGCCTGTTTAGTGTTTTTGCACTACTGTTTTTGTGTGAGTTGCCATCTTCTGGCTTTTCTTAATCCACTGTCAAGGGTGAAATCTGACATCTGTCCATCAGTCTTCCCCTTTCTTTTCAGCCTTTGGTCAAGCTGTTCTTGAAGGGGGGGGGGGGTTATATTTAAGACCATCATGGAAAAGCATACCTCTTAAAAAAATTTAGACAAACCTAAAATAGTTGGGGAGGGGGCAAAAGCCCAAAATCAGGAATTGATTTTAAATACTGCACTTATAAGGCTAGAAAGTTGATAGAATAACATATTTTGTATTAGCGTAGTATAGTTTCATAGTATAGTACTAAGCTATATGCCCTAGGGCATTTATAAGCCTAGCCAAAGTGTATGTGGCTTTCGCCACCCCATGTAATGATACAAAAGTGTACAATTTAATTTAAATTTAGTTTACTGTGCCTCTATCTAGCAATGACACAGAGATGACCCCCGGGGTAAACCTACGATCACTCATCCATTTGTCCAGATTTCTCTTGAAGAGAGTCAGTGAGGGGCTCTGCCTAACATGGACAGGTATTCTGTTCCAGAGTGCGGGAAGCCTCTGGGTTATGAATCTGTCCCTCCAGCATGTCCTATTCATATTTGTGCTGAGGTTTAGATCTTTAGCTCTCGTGGCTCTGATGGATTTGGATTTTTTGAGGTGAAGCATGTCCATTAATTCTGAATTGGACATGGCCTTGTACGTAAGGCACAGATCACCTCTGAGCAGGCGGTATGCTACTGAATAGAGCTGGAGCTTTTTCAGTCTGGCAGCATATGACATATGCTGGAGACCCTTGATCCTCTTGGTAAGGTACCTTTGGGGTCTCTCCAGCTGCTGCAGGTGCCGGGTGAGGTACATACCAAATGGGGCATTGTACTCAATCATAGGCCTGATACGGGAGGAATATAAGGGTGCAATGACATTCTTTGATCTGGATGTGAATCCCTTCATGATAAGGTGGGCAAGGTAGAAGGTCTTTCTAACCACTTTGGTGACGTGGGTGTCAATTGAGAGGTCACTGTCAACTTGGGTCCCCAGGTCTCTGATTACTTTTTCCGTACTTAATTGATTACCACCTATGTGGTAATTTGTGGGTACTTTGTTTTTTCCAAAGGGGATGACTATACATTTTTTGGCATTTAGTTTAAGGCCATGACTCTGGCACCAGTCATCTGTTTCTGTGAGGCCCTTCTGGAGGATGCATGTGTCAGCTGGTGTGTCGACTATGGCGCCTAGTTTGCAGTCGTCTGCGAACTTTGTCAGCCACAACCCCCTATGTTTGCCTGCACATCTGAGAAATAAATGCCGAACAAGAGGGGTCCCAAGACAGAGCCCTGTGGGACTCCACTTGTGACTGGCTTAGAGTCTGACATAGCTCCAGCTATTCTGACTTTGTGGGTTCTGTCCTTTAGCCAGTTTTCAACCCATCTTGTGACAAACGGGTTTACATTTAAGCTGTTGAGCTTGTCTATGATGCCTGAGTGGGGTATTGTGTCGAAGGCTTTTGCCGGATCCAGGTAGGCTGTATGAACTGCTTTGCCTTCATCAATGGCTCTAGTGACTGTTTCAAAAAAGTCCACCAGGTTTAAAAGACATGATCTTCCTTTTACAAAGCCGAACTGGGTAGGGTCTGTTGTCTGTAGGTCCCCGATGTCTTTGTTTATGAGTTCCGTAATGATCATTTCCATAGCTTTGCAGACCAGGCTGGTCAAGCTTATGGGGTGGTAGTTTCCAGGGTCTGTAGAGGTGCCACCTTTGTGGAGTGGGATCACTGTAGCTGTACGTCGGTGTTCAGGGATGTATCCTGTAGCAAGGCTAAGATTAAACAGCATTCTTATTTGTGGGTTTAGCTCCTCTAGGAGTTCACGTAGCATGCAACCCGGGACACCGTCAGGTCCCATTGATGCTGTATTTTTAGCTTTGCTGAGGGCAGCTCTCACCTGGACATCTGAGATTTCAGGGAGGTTGCATTCAGCTGAGATATTTATTTCATCTTTTGGGGGAGAGGGAGGGGAGAAATTTGCACTGAACCTGTCTGCCAGTATGTTGGCAATATCTGTGGGTTCAGTGTATTTTTTGCCATTATGAACTAACTCTGCACATATCTGCAGGTTTCCACCCAGGTTTCTAACATAACTGAAGAAGGCCTTGTGATTATCTTTAGTGTCCTTAGTGATTTTTCTCTCGAAGTTGGCCTTTGATGATTTTATTAGCAAACGTAGTTTTTTGCTAGTGCTGATCAGGGATGCCTTCCCTTTATGGGATTTTGCTCTGTCTTGCAGTAGCTTCCTTCTCTTGTTATAAAGTTTGTTTATGGCTGGGGTCCACCAGATAGGATGCCTGCCTTTGGTGGAAAGGGTCTTGGTTTTATTTGGGATTGCATGATCCATGCATTCTTGGAGATGCCCGTAGAAAGCATTTGTGAAGGTTTCAGCAGTGTGGGATGTGGTTTCCACTGGCCCAGGGGGCTTGAATGATACCATTTCAGTCCTAAGGAGTGTAAAGTCGGCTTTTGAGAAGTTTCTCACTGTGGTCTTTTGTGCTGGGGGTGGAGGTGGGATATGAATATCTAGGGTTATTAGTTTATGGTCTGATCTCACTAGTGAGGGGTATACTTCCGGTGTTGAGCATTTTGTCCCCATGTTAGTGATGATCAGGTAAGTATAAACATGTGTTTTCTAAAGGATATAAAGTCTCAAATTCAGTCTCTAAATTATTTACTACCTTCAATTCTCAATAAATTGCCAGAAAGGACCAGACCGAAAACATGAGGCAAAAATGTAGACATTCTGCAAAAGTTTGGACACTTGAGAGGAATGCAGAAATTGTATTACCTAACTGGGATTATAACTTTGTGGTAGAAATGTTATCTCTGTCTCATTTGCATGTCATCTGTGTGATTTACATGTCATTTCTTGAAAGATTGTGTTGACATGTGCAAGAAAAGTTTCTTAGATCCAAGCTCTTATGATGGATCATTTCTTTGTGCACAGATAACTCGTATACTGAGGAAACCTGTGCAGCTGTTTATTTCCTGAGAAGGGAAGGGAAGATAAAGCAGCAACATGCATTAAAATAGACTCTTCATAGATGGTTGCCCTTTGCTATTTCTTTTTATTGTTCCCACTATAATAATACACTTCCACGCAGGGTCAAGGCTCAGTTTACTATTGGCTTTGCTACTTACATGGCTTATTGGAGAGGGATGGGCTGTAGAACTGATGTGGTCTCTGTGCATACAGTTACACAGCTCTATAAATTTGATTCCTTTTCCAGCTTTCAAACAGGCTTTGCTAGGGGCATTCTTTACGAGCGCCTGGACTAAGCTGTAGTAATCTATCCATGTATTTAAGACTACTGCAGCAATGATTTATGTAAACAAACTTACTGTAAGAGTAATTGTTTGATTAAATCATTGCTGCACTAACAGCTCTCTCCCTCCACCCCAATTTTTGTAGAGTAAGGATTTGTATATCTAAACCTATCTTTACTTTTTATCAGGACCATAGCTGCCCTTCTGTCAGATGGCAAGAAAGACGTGAAGGTTTTGGAGTTCAGACTGCTGTTTTTCTCCCTGTGGTGTTCATAAACCATCAGCCTGAGGTGCATGTTTAGCAGGAAATCAAGGTGATGGAAGACTGATCAACTATTATATCCTGGGTAGGATGTAGCCCATATAGCTAAGGGTACTTCAGCAGTGATTTAATTTACTTGCACAACTGTCCTTTCAAATTGGTTTCAATATACTGTGGGATGTGCATGTGTGTGTGTGTGTGTGTGTGTGTGTGTGTGTGTGTGTGTGTATGTTTGCGTGACTATGAAGGGGTTTGAGCATGAAAGTGAATATGTCCCTGTGTGTCGAGACTTTATAGTAAGTACAGCATATGTTTCTGTAAATGAGAGTGGTGTAGTAATATTGGGTTATTTTACTTGTAATTTATTTTATTTTATTTTTTGGCTGCTTTTTTAAATATTTGTAGGACTGTCATTAGCATCTTAAAGAGTAGGATTGTCATGGCCTCCATTCATAGGGGTTCCACAGGTGAGTAGATCTTCTTGTTTAATTAGTTAGTGCTAATCGTTCTTGTTTTGAATACATTTTTTAGTTTAATTTGAATGACTTCTTAAATATGAGCAAATGGATTTAAAGTTTAGGTTGGAAGGTTGGGTGACTGGAATTTAGACATGGCAATATCAGGATTTCCTTGTTTGGAGAGGTTTTACTTTATGTTAGAATTTTCATGGTGAGTGTTTCTATGATTTTTTTTTATTTAAGTTTACTTTTATATGTGCACTGCAAATCTGTCGATTTATCGGTCTCTATAAGTTTAGCATTGGTATGATTTTCATATAGACATATATGTAGTCCTATACCTACATTTACAGTAAGATATGCACACACATGCACACACACACACACACACACACACACACACACACACACACACACACACACACACACACACACACACGCACACACGCACACACGCACACACATGCACAAACACGCGCGCACATGCACACACACACACACACACACACACACACACATGGGTCTACTTCTAAATTTCGAAGTTTAAAAACTTTGTATTTTTTATGGTCAAGACTTTAACTTCAAAATGTAAATAAAAAAATAAAAACAAAAAATATTTTTTTTACGTTTTTGGAGGAGGGCAAGCCACCCTGAACCCCCACACCCCTTTTAATACTAACTCCGAGATTGGACTACAGCAAAGAAAATGGTAAATATACCGTTCCACTCTATACGGTGATCTCCATTTTAATGGTTCAAAATTTCAAAACTTTGATTTTTTGGTCTTGACCATAAGAAATTCGAAGTTTTGAAACTCCAAAATTTAGAAATACACCCATATATACATACCTGTTATAGTTTTGGTGGGGCTGTTCAATATACCCTTAGAGAGACAGATAGACAGTGTATCATTATGTTTTGGACATCTCCAATGTTCATGCCATTCCAACTGCACTGTTTTAAGTCTCTTAGTTATTCTACTTTGAGACAGCAGCATGGCTTTATCTCCTCAGTCACTATGCTCCTTCCCCTTATTACCTCATCCTTTGTATCATTTTTCTAATAATCATAGACCTATATTCACTTCACCATTATGGCTACATCATGCTGTTATAGAAGGTCACTGTCCCCTCACTGTTCCTTACTGTTTACCGATACAGTTATTTTTTCAGAATTCCTAAAGGTTTTCCAGTGATTCCTTGCAACACCTGATATGCTGCCTTTAGTTTTTGATGTACAAACATTGTTCAGTACTGATGCTTGTATTGGAGGACAGGTATATCTCACAGAGGATATCTCTGCTCTGGAACAGAATCCTCACCCATGTAAAGCAAAACTTATCTCTGTCCATACTCAAGCACAGTTTAGATCTATGGATGAGAAACAGAAAGTATTCCCCAGGACTGCCCCCTACACTACTAATGGACAGAAGCTTCTTGTAATTGATTGGGTCTTCTCAAATTATCTATGATATGATCCCAGTTATTCTCACTATGAGTAATATATAGTTATCGACCAAGGGATTAGTAAAGTAATTTTACACCAAATGGAATAGGTTAATTCAAGCACCAAAAGAAGAATTTGGCATAACTTAAAATGACCCACATGGGCAGCTAGACTAGCACTTCGAACCTGTTCGACTTTCTGCTAACGTGTATATTCACTGTGACAGATTCTTCCATACTGACTTTCAAAGTATGTGTGACTTAAAGCTCTCCAATAATCTCTAACTGAATATAATTCTGAAACAAATGAATATTATCATGTCTGTAATCTTGTCTAATTATTAATTACCACTTGAGTATTAACCACGTTATGCAGTTTTTGCATTAGAGATTATAAACTCTTTATGTAGTTTTATTTTTTATTTTATTTTTTTTTACAATTGCTTTGTGTCGATATCAGTTGCTAGATTATATATAGAAGCTTTTCTCTATAGACCTCAGCTAACAATATAATATGATGTGATATTATATGATGTGGGTAATTGGACCCTCTTGGTCAACAAATGTAAATAAACAAATTAAATAATTAAAAAAAATAAATAAATAATGCCACTGATGGTATAAAAACACTTGCATAGGTTTTATTAAGTAGGGTGTGAAGGTACGGCAATTCACTGGGTTGAGATCAAAACAGAGAGTATCATAGTAATTAAGAGGTGTTTCAAATAGAAGACTAATTGTAAATGGGTTATAACAGCTGGCTGTGTTGGGACCATCATCATTACTAAAGCAACCAACATTTCAGAAGTTCTGGATGGAAGCATTCACCTGTTTGCTGATGGCACAGATTTATACATGAAGGCTAATCTACAAAAAAGATGTACAGAATGAACAGTGGCTCACAGCACTGCAAATATTATCCAAGACATCTTATACTTAGAGCAGAAAAGTGCAAGCTAATGTATCTGGGAAAGAAAAATGAACAGAGACTGGGCTAAACTACAGAAGACAAAGCAATAACAGCAAACAAGAAAAGGATATAGCCAGCCATATCTGATTACCTAAATATCTGAAAGTTGCTCGAGAAACAAACAGGGATGGTCGATGGAGTACAAACACCCACAGAAGGAGGTTTTCTTCAGAAATCAAGATGTCAGTATTTATCTACATAAACATTTGGTAAGCTGCCCCCCCCCCCCCCCACACACACACACACACATATGTGGGGTACTGTGTGCACTTCTGGAAGCTCCATTATTACAACAAAACTAACACAACAGGCACAGTTTGGAGGGAAGTAACAAAGAAATACGCTGACTGTACCACGAGCCACATAAAGAGTGATTGCAAGAGCATACTGTGTACAGTATCGAAGACAGAAAACTTAGACTGGGCATGGTAGTACCACAATGAAATCCACAGAGATAAGGCAATGCTGCATTTCAAAATGAGAGATGATAACCAGACGATACAAGATGAAGTTACAAAATGCACATCTTGGGTTACAACAGAAAGGAAATTGACAGAACTAATGATGGATGTCTAGTCCATCCTTCCTGAACAGGTCAGAGAATCAGAAATAGTATCAGAATTCAGGAGTGCATGGAGTATTCTTAATTTAATTTGTATATTGTGTGGAATGACAAAAATAAATCAGTAAGGCATTGGTTAATCAAAGTGCAGCTTATTTATCAGGTACAGAAAAGGGAAGCCTAATCAAGGCAAGCAGCTGTCAGATGATATATATCGATAGTAATACTTAAAATCTGCTTTATGACGAGTCATGTTAGGTTAAGTATGACTTGGTTAAAATATCCTGCCTGACAGATTTAACCTGTTGGTTATGTTCTCTTGTTTAACTAGGCAGAATTAACCTCGATGCATTTAACAGTTATCTTTGTAACTGGCTCTGGATGCAAAATTATCTCAGCTTTTTTTAAAAATGCTGAAAGGAATTCATTGCAAACAATCTTTCAGTGGGGTAGCTGTAACCCAGGGGTGGTGGTGGGGGGGGACTAAGGCTGGAGAGGAAAGCAGTATTTTTTATACAAGAAAAGTCAACATATAGAATGTGGCTTGTAACCACAATTTATCTGTTCTGTCATTCTGATAACCAGTCATATTACTTCCTGAACTTTGATAATGAGGCCACAGTAAAGAGTATCCTAAACTATAATGTTATATAAGGAAAATGTGACTTGGACTGGGTGTATTATCTTGGAATTGCTATGTTCAGTAGTTACATATGTAGCCATTATAACCTTGTCTGCAAAGCCTGAGAGACACCTTATAGTTTACTGTCAAAGGAAAAATATACTTTAAAAATGATCAAAACACGGTAGGTTCAGGTTAAGGCACTTTAATCTTGCAGCAAGGAGACAAAAATGTGCTAATACAGAGTTTGTCTAACCAGAAACAGGAAATACTTTCATTTTTATACATTCTCTAACTAGTCATGGCCTACCAAACTGACGTAACAGATTACCACCTTTCTCATCATCATCTGTTGACCATCATTCCCATGAATTTCTGCTGATTTATCAATTTTTATGTGAAACTTCCTGAGGAAAACAACATGGCCTTGATTACTCCCAGTTAGATACATGTTATGTTACCATTCAAGGTACTATGGCTAATTCAAGCACAATGCTAGCAGTTAATTTCTCTAATAATCCTTTGTCTACTTTATCTCTAAGTTACTGCAGCTGCATATGTTCTCATGCTTCGAACAGAGCTGATTATCTAAAATCATTACATTTACAGAGTATAGTATTGTTCATTCATTCATTCCTGACCTAGCAGATAAGCACCTGCTTCTCAAGTACATTTCCAAAAGGCATAAACATGAATATTGCTGTGCTTGCAGTTACCAGGTCAGAGGGCAAATTGCAAGTTTCAGAAAGCATACTGCAGTTTTCAAAAAGCATCTTTTTCAGTCTCACATGAAACTCAATTTATATATATAACACAGTGCATGAAAAATAGAATGAAAAGCGTATTAAATCATTTGATTATTAATTGGCATTAAGCATACACACATTAATACATATTTTTCTAACATTTCCCTCCTGTTAATACTTTTTAATTCTATTTTCAAAAAAGAATAAACAGCTTGCTTCTTTTCCTAACCTTTTTCATTCAGGATTTGCAGTTAAGAAAGTCATTCAGTTTAAACTTCTATGGAAGTGTTTCACATTCTAGCAGCTTTTCAAATTCAGTACTTTGATACATAGTCTCAGATACTAATATATCTATGAATTCTTTGATTAATTTTTTCATGCAGGGGATTCCACAACAAACACAAACTCCTATTAGGAGTAATCCAACCCCAATGGCAATCAATATGTTCATTAGGATGGAACCCCACCCCCCAAATACATTTTGGAAAAAGTCTGTCAGAGGGTTTGGGCCTGGTTTGGTCATGGCCGACACTTGCTGAATCACCTCGAGATGATTGTTAATTTCATGCTGATGATCAGGAATAAATGCACAGCATTCTTTTTTGATTAAAGCACACGTCCCACCCCTCACCGCTAGGTTGAAGTCAAGAGCCATTTGGTTTTGGAGTACTACAGTTCTCATGACATTCAGTTCATTAGTTATTAGTTCAAGAGCAGAAAAAGTCGCATTACTTATTACTTTGAGAAGTTTTGACAGTTTTCGCAGCTCCCATATCGATTTAACTGCACCATATGCAGGTAATATACCTACCCAGGATATGACAGCATCACTCAAGTCCATGTGCGCAAGTTTGGTTTCCACATTACGATGGTCTTTTCAGCCCGCTTCGATTTGTCTCACTAGATTCTCAGGTTTCTTAACAGTCTTTTTGGTCACATCTCGGGTATTTCGAATGTTTCCCTGAGGCAAAACTGCAGTGTGTCGGATGGCCGGGACCAGGTACCCCAAAAAACAACTGCCAGACCAATTCTCAGGTAACCATTTATATGCTTTTTTACCACACACAAAATAACAGTCTTCTACTTTAGTTGTTACTTTGTTACGAAATGACTGCCCTGCATGAAACATTTTCCTATTTATTACAGATAACTGTTTAAAAAGTACAGGATTACGTTGTACCTGATCAAGAGTTGTATGCATAGATTTTAAAAATGAGTCATAATCTGTACTACAAGATCCACTTAAATCGTTTGGTTTTCTATAACATTTATACTGTACTGTGACATTACACTTACTCCATCCCACTTGGATGGTGTCATTTTTGTAAAAGCATACAATTCCTTTTTGTGTTACAGGCAAATACAGTGCTACCTTATCATGTTCTTTAATAGCAACTGTGTCAAAAAACAGATTTTCCCTGGTCTCATTGACCCCTAGGGGGATAGCAGCCATCAATAAACCCCCATATGCTGTTGGTATGGCCGTACAGACCCAGCAGTTCGAAACATTAAAAGTCTCAGCATACACACGTGTAATTGCCTGATAAGTGTTAAAGTTTGGATGCCAGTCTATGTTTGGTTCATTACGTCTAATCAGTTCAACTTTTGTGGCAGGAAAAAGGAGTGGCCACAACAAAAAGAACAGTGTGATTAGCATAGCTATTAAAACGATCATACAAGTTTTCTGAGGTTGCTCAATGTCTCTATTCACTCTGTACCTGGCCATTATGTTCTCGTTGTACAACAGTGACAAAGTTTTTGTCCAATTCAAAGTTTTTAACCAGTTTACAGTGCGTCAAATGAATCCAGGAAGCTCGGTCCGCGATCTTGACTGCAGTGGGTGTTGACAGTAGTACCTGTTACAGTCCTTCCCACTTCAGAGAACTCCAATTCTTTCACTTCACAATCTTCACCCAGACCCAGGTGCCTGGGGCTACTGGTGCTTCCGATTTTGGTTGTTCTTTATTTGAAACAGAATTTAACTGCAAAAGTTTGTTATTCAAAAATCGCCTCTTATACCCTGCAAGTGAACTGTCAGCCTCTTGCTCTGCAGACATGAGAGGTTTCCACTGAGGTGTATAATATGCCCTCCCAAACAAAGTTTCAAAAGGAGTTAATCCCTTTGCATTTGGAACAGTTCTCATGCTCAACAGTGCTAAAGGCAAACAGTGCACCCAGTTCTTCTGTGTCTCGCTCACCAACTTCCTAAGCTTGTTCTTCAACACCCCATTATGCCTCTCTACTAACCCTGCAGATTGGGGGTGGTAAGCGCAGTGATTTTTTAACGATATTCCAAAATAACGACTAAGTTGCTGTACTGTTTGGTTCACAAAATGTGTACCGTTATCACTATAAATCTTTTCCGGTATGCCAAATCTGGGTATAATTTCTTTAACAAGGACCTTTGCAATAGTAGCTGCATCTGGATTTTTAGTTGGAAAAGCTTCCACCCATTTGGAAAACATATCTATAATGATAAGGCAATACTTTTTATTCTCGCATTTTTTCAGTTCTATGAAATCCATACAAATAGTATGAAACGAATACAGTGGTGTAGGGAAACTCCCTTGCTTAGGCTTCAATGCCCCTTGTGCATGATGCTTGTTACAAACATGGCATGCTGTACAGAAACTTTTTGTGTAATTTGTAAATCCATAGGTTGTAAACACTTGGTTCATTAACTGTACCATCCCCCCTGTTGAGACAAGGCCCTGCCCATGGCTCAACAAAGCTGCATATCTAAACAAGTTAGATGGCAAAATTGTTTTTTTTTCTTTGGATATGTACAGTCCCTTGTCGAGGATTGCTCCTCGTTTTATTCACTTCTGTTTTTCTACATTTGTAGTAAGTGTCTGCATTGTTTTTAACATTTCTAAATCTAAAGTCTCAGAGGGTTGTAATTTCTCACTCAAAGGAAAAGCTTCTGAGACTGAAGCTGCTTGCTTTGCAGCTGTGTTAGCCCACGCATTACCTTTTGAAATCCTATTTTGTTGCTTGGTATGAGCTACGCATTTGCAAATAGCTACTTTTTGAGGTAACTGAATAGAGTCTAATAGATCTAAAATAAATTGCGCATGATTAATTGGTTTACCAGTAGATGTTATCATTCCTCTATTTTTCCACTGCTGCGCAAAAACATGTACAGTAGAAAAAGCATACTGACTGTCAGTATAAATGTTCACTTTCTTTTTCTTACCTTTTGCTAAGGTACATGCCCTTGTCAAGGCAATCAACTCTGCCGCTTGTGCAGATAAATTGTGTGGTAAAGATTTTGCTTCTAAAGTTTCAATATCAGAAACGACTGCATACCCCACTAGGATCAGTCCTGTAGGACCCCTCCTGCACGAGCCGTCCACATAGTATGTCACCTCGGCATCATCCAAGGGAACATCTGTACGGTCTTGTCTAGGTAATGTCTTTTGCTCAATCTCCTGCAGGCAGCAGTGCGGTTTGCCATCTGCAGGGGTTGGGAGCAAGGTTGACGGATTCAAAGTTGTGCATCGTTCAATTGTCATATGAGGTTGGCTCAACAGTATAGTCATACAGGAAAGATGTCTAGCCGGAGAACGATATGCTACTTTTTCTTGCAGTAAAATAATTGCGACTGCATGAGGCACTCTCCATGTGAGAGGGTGGAATAACACTACTGAGGCCGAAGCCTGCATTGCCATTGCAGCTGCAACTACTGCTTGTACACAGTGGGGTAGGGACCGCGCCACTGGGTCTAACTGTGATGAATAGTAAGCTATGGGACGTTGCTTGTCCCCATGTTGCTGTGTCAATACTGATGTCATATAACCCTGCTTACAGTCTACAGTTTGAAAACATTGCTTATGATAGTTTGGTAATCCTAAAACTAAGGATGATGCTATCAGTTGTTTCAGCTTGCAGAAAGCTGCTTCTGCTTCTGGTGTCCATTGTAATAAATCTTGTGCTGCCATCAGCTTTTTGAATATTAAATTGGCCAGTGGAGCAGATTCCAAAGCATAATTTGGTATCCAGCTTCGACAAAAATTAGTAGTTTCCAGGAAGGACATCATTTCCTTCTTAGTAGTTGGTCTAGGTGCCTGTAATATTGCTGTTTTTCTATCTTCGTCTAATATTCTTCCTTCCTTGGATGTTACATATCCCAAGTACTTAACTTGTTTTCTCCAAAGTTGTAGTTTGTTCTTGTTTACTTTGTGACCTTGAGTAGCCAAAAACTGTAATAATGCTATAGTGTCCTCTTTGCATTCTTGCTGGGTGGGGGCTGCCAGCAGAATGTCGTCTACATAAAGTAAAATCTGACTACCTTTTGGTGGGATAAATCCCGCCAGGTTGCTTGCCATTTCTTGTTTCCCTGAAATGTAAATGCAAACCAATATTGGCTGTCAGGGTGTATCGGTATTGAGAAAAAATGCATTACTAATATCTACCACAGAAAAATACTTTTGCTGAGGCTTTAAATCATTTAGTAAGGTGTGCGGGTCTGGCACCGTCGGTGCCCTGGGTATAACTGCATTATTTACAGCTTGTAAATCTTGGACCATACGCCATTCCCCGTTTGCTTTCCTGACAGGAAATAAGGGTGTATTACATGGTGAATCAGGAGATTCTATTAAGACTCCTTCCTTAAGTAAGGCTGCTATTATAGGTTTGAGTCCTATCTTTGCATCCTTTCTTAAGGGATACTGTCTTTTCTGGGGCCTAAATGCTGACTTTGGCGTAATAGTAACTGGTCCTGCTGTTCGTATAAGTCCTACGTCTGATTTCCCTGTTGACCAGAGAATGTCTGGTATGCTTTGCAAGGCTTTTTTCTCTTTTTTTAATAAGAGTAATACTTAGCTATTTTCACTAGCCTGTGAGTGCACAGCTGGGTGTGTCTGTGCAATCCAATTCAATTTCTGTTTCTGTACTCCTTGTTCAGAGAGTTCTAATTCTGTCTGCTTTTTTCACCTTGTGACTTTTTCACCTAAGTCTGCCCATTTCAAATCTCTATTTTTAGTTAAGCTAACATGTGGCAATCAATTAGATTTGTAAAGTGCTAAAAATTCCTGGGGCAATGAACAGCTTATTACACTGTTTCCTTCTGTGTCCCAGTACAAATTTCGTAACACTATTCTGTTCTCGTGGTTCTGAAACAATTCCTGCTCATAATCTTTATCAGGTCCTGGTCTATTACAGTAATATAGAGTACAATGCAACAAATGCTGTTTGTCAATGTCGAGGGAGGGGGACTTACTGATGGCTACATTCATCAGTTCTTCAGTTACTGCCCCTGGACCAGTCGTAACTAAGTCCTGGCTGTACCAATAATATGTCTAACCCTCCGATAGCAGTACGAAAGTATCCATTTTTCGCTGTGCTTCCATACCCTGCATGGTTGGAACTACGGCTATGCCAAATATCTGCATTAAGTCTCTACCCAAAAGGTTTACTGGGCATTTTGCAGAAACTACAATTTTACTTTTCTGGGTCATTCCTGAAATGGGGTCTGTTATTGCTATGTCATGGGAGAGTGGCTCCCGATACAGCTGTCCATTAGCTGCCTTCACTAGTATATAATCTGGTGATTCTGAATCTTCCGGTAATTTGGAAGGGTGTATCAGGATCCATGAAGCCCCTGAGTCACACAAAAATTTGACTTCCCTCCCCTCTACCAGAAGCGTCACTTCCGGTTTTGTATCTGCTAAGTAAAGCTCTAAGCTCAATAAGGCTAAGTCCAAAATTTCATTTTCTTCAATGTCTGCAAATTCATGTACTTCCTCTACCCCTTCTGTCACATCCTCTACCCTTGCTATCACATTTGCACTTGTCCTTTCCTGTTTATTTTCATTCAGTGATTCCTGACTATCATATAGTCATTCCTCATCTTCCTTATTTTCTGTAGTCACCTTCTTATTTAGCCTGCGATCCCTTGCTAAATGTCCTTTTTTCCCGCATTTAAAACATTCACCTTTTTTCTTTCTTTCATTAAAATTTTCTGATTGCTTATTTTCCTGGGTATTTTTTTTTTTACCCTTTCTCCCAGTTTGTACTACAAATACTTCTGACCCATCTTTTGCCAAAAATACTTGAGTTTTCTTTTTCTTTTTACTACTAAAATGTCTCTCTGCATGTCTAGCATACTCAAGTAATAACTGCAGTCTGCTTGTACGATGATCTACCATGTGCTTTGTAATAAAGCTGCTAATGGGAGTTATACTACCCTTCAAGAATGCATTCTTTAGCTGTTGTTCATATGAGGAGTCTTGTGTCTGGTTTTTTGGTATCTGCATTCCGCAGTGGTTATTAAAACATTCTGACAGTCTAGCATAATATTTATCAACTGTTTCACCTTCTTGTTGAATGCACTGATTATTGCAAGTCCAATCAGCCCTAGGCTTCCACTTTTCAGAGATTCGGTCTGTCAGACCTTTCACTCTGCCATCCAGTTCTGCATTAGTATGTGGGAGTGGTCTAAGCTGCGCATCACGAGGATTCCAGTCACCACTGATCATGTGCCAATCTGGACCTACAATTTGTCTAACTACTTTTTCTACTTCTTCTCCATTCAAATGGTAACTTAATCTCATACCCTGTAAGTCTTCTAAAAATTTACGAAAATTCACTTTCGGATGGGGAATTCCTTCTGTGGCTTTCCGGATATCTTCCGGTGTCCACGGTCTATAAACTAAAAGGGTCAGATCCTGTCCTGCCTGAGGATTTGGTACTTCTATGAGTGGACATATCTCTTCTTCACTCATAGCCTGTGATTTTCTATTTATTTTGCATAATTCAATCTCCCTCCTCAAGTCGCGTGATTGAGACCTTGTCTCGATAGGATCCCTGACAAATGGTTTTGATGCTGTCGAAACAGCTGGATATAGCGGAGGTGGATCAGCTTGTCCACTCGCTTCATATTCTGGTAAGGGAAGTGGAGGGGGTGAAGGAGGGGCCGTTGCTATTACCAAGTTATTGTTTTCTTTGTCTAAGAACATCATTTTTGAATTCTTTATTTTCTGTTCCCTGCGATTTGCTTCCTCAAGCCACCTAAGTGCCTGAGGGACTCCTAATTGTCGTTGCTTTTTTAATTGACCTTTTTCGTCTGTTTTTAATTGACTGACAAGTTTAATAAGTGCGAGTTTATCTAAATTACCATCGAATTTATACTTATCAATCCATTTTGTATAATACTTAACATTGTCGGCACACTGTAATTGCATATACTTCGTGTCTTCAGTTAGGGGCGGGTCTCGGGAGCTTTTCGTACACTGATTTCCCATTGTTGCCTTAGCTAAGCTGTAAATTGTTACGTAACCCTTTTTATCACGTGGTACCACAGCTCTATACCTTTTCACAGTTTATCTAGAATAACTGCCTACCTATTCTGTTTCCCTGATCTATGACAAAAACAGTAACCCTTTTTTCTGTCCCTGATCTGCACATGCAAATCTTCCTGACAAAAAACAGTTCTGTAATTAGTCCCTGATCTTAAAACAGAAATAAGGTAATTCCTCCTTACCTGACCCTCCGTGAGTTGATCCACTGGATCGTTGACTCGTCCTCCAATCCCAGATCAGAAACAGTGGCTGGCCTCTTTCGAACGACAATTCAGTCGGAGGTCTTTCAAAACAGAAGAGCTGATTTGGCCTCTTCTCCGTACGGATGCATGCCACCAGGCCCAATTCTGACCTAGGCCTAGAGCAAGAGGTACTTTCCGGTCCGAAGGACCAAACTGTCAAAGGAAAAATATATTTTAAAAATGATCAAAACACGGTAGGTTCAGGTTAAGGCACTTTAATCTTGCAGCAAGGAGACAAAAACATGCTAATACAGAGTTTGTCTAACCAGAAACAGGAAATACTTTCATTTTTATACATTCTCTAACTAGTCATGGCCTACCAAACTGACGTAACAAATTACCACCTTTCTCATCATCATCTGTTGACCATCATTCCCATGAATTTCTGATGATTTATCAATTTTTATGTGAAACTTCCTGAGGTAAACAACATGGCCTTGATTACTCCCAGTTAGATACATGTTATGTTACCATTCAAGGTACTATGGCTAATTCAAGCACAATGCTAGCAGTTCATTTTTCTAATAATCCTTTGTCTACTTTATCTCTAAGTTACTGCAGCTGCACATGTTCTCATGCTTCGAACAGAGCTGATTGTCTAAAATCATTACATTTACAGAATATAGTATTGTTCATTCATTCGTTCCTGACCTAGCAGATAAGCACCTGCTTCTCAAGTACATTTCCAAAAGGCATAAACATGAATATTGCTGTGCTAGCAGTTACCAGGTCAGAGGGCAACTTGCAAGTTTCAGAAAGCATACTGCAGTTTTCAAAAAGCATCTTTTTCAGTCTCATATGAAACTCAATTTATATATATAACACAGTGCATGAAAAATAGAATTAAAAGCGTATTAAATCATTTGATTATTAATTGGCATTAAGCATACACACATTAATACATATTTTTCTAACATTTACTATGAGCATACTTTTGTATAATTAAGGCTGTTTTTATCTACAGAGTCCTACCTGCTACTCCATAGAGTGTATGTTCTATCAGATATAAAACACTGTGACAGGAAACATTGAGACTGTCCCAGTTCATAATCCATGAGTCTCCTGTCATTATGCGTTCCTTATCACTGAGACTGGGACATCATCACTATGTGTCCTAAAGTATGCCAATGATGATGAGGGTCACTTAGTTCGAAAACCTGAATTGCTTGTTCTCTTTGTTGCATGAGCTAATTGTAATAGTGTTTATGCTCAACTAGTCATAATGGTTGTAAGGGTTAGAGATAACAACCTTGTTCTATAGTTTGTAAGCCAAAATTAAACAATGTCATGTAATAAACGCAGCTCAAGAGCAAAACCATGCAGGTAATAGTAAACAACATACAAAATGTCTCTTTAAACCAAATGTAGGCAATATATCCAACTATAAAAGATAAACTGCTGTCACGACTTCTTAATAAAAAACAAATCTTTTATTGCCTACATTTGGTCTGAAGAGACATTTTGTATGCTGTTTACTATTACCTGCATGGTTTTGCTCTAGAGCTGCGTTTATTACACGACTTTATTTCTTTACTTTTTGCTCAAGAACGCACATTTTCCTGTGGTGCTAATTGTTATTTGGTTTACTTCAAAATGTAACAATCCCTTCTGAGACTTGTATTATATCTAGGCAATATAAATGAATATTTCTACTCTTAGGTTACATAATCTCTAATAAACAAGCAGGGCAACAGCATTTGCCATACCCAGATATTCAATAAGCTATACTTTTCCCTTTGTCTTATGCATGTTACTTTACTTTCGGATTGTAGAAGTATTCCCATATTCAAGGCACAACCCCATGAACAGGACTGTTTTCTCTGTCTCCAAGTTAGCTTTGTGTTTAGAAACATAGGTTTAGCATACAGTTGTCTGAATTTTCTTTTTATCAGTAGAAGTTAAATGTCATACGATGATGTGGTTAGCTAATTTTAATAATTTTACTTCAAATAATCCAGGTAACACAAACTGTTACTGAAAAGATAATTGAAGTAAATGTTTGAAAATGATGTGCTCAGAAGTGAAATAAATTAGTATGGTTCTAATCCCCTTTGTAGATAAGCCAGTGAATTAATTTCTTCTTAACAGATGTAACATTATTAAAATATTCAAAGTAATTGTTTGGTGAAATTGTGCAGAAATTGCTTTGACCCAGGAAGTATACAGATGCAGCAACATTAAATTTCACACGTGGCTTACAGTACAAAATTGACATTTATTAGTAACTTTGGTAAAATGTCACTGAGTACATATTTATGCAACAACAAAGGTGAAAGTGTCATAGCAAAATTGAAAGTATTGGCTATATTTACTTGGTAAGTAAAAATGTCATAAATGTTTCAGTGATGAAATTTAAAGATATCTAAATGTCATTAGGAAAATGAACTTTCAGTATATCTTCTGAAATATTACTGATATCATAGAACATCTGGTTTGTTTTCATCTACAGACATTGAATCATTGTTAAATTCTGTAATCTGAAATCACTAGACTTTAAAAGTGCCTCTGCAGACACACCATACACAGTGCAGCCTTTGCATTATTCAAGTCTTTAATTCATATTCATAAAAAATAAAAATTCCAGTAAAACTTTACTTTTTTTGATTATATGCTAAAGTGGAACACAGTTTAAATTGTCACTAATATTAGAATAAACATCAGATGTGAGTGTGCATGAAAATAAAACTCAATTGCTTGATATAGGATTAACATTCACTGGCTATACAACATCAGTAGCTTTACCCAACATAAAAAAACTTTTTTTACAGACGTACAGTGCAGCTGATGGCTCATGGCTTATGGTTCATGGCAGCTCGTGTTCACCATATTTTATCAAATAAAACAAAAAGTTTACACACCCCTGTTAAATTGCCAGGTTTTTGAGATATAAAAAAATGAGACCACAATAAATCATTTCAAAACTTTTCTCACCTTTAATGTGACCTATAACCTGTACAATTCAATTGAAAAGCAAACAAATCTGTTAGGGGAAAAATATTAAAAAAATAAAAAACGTACAATAAGAAGGTTGCATAAGTGTGCACACCCTTAAACTAATACTTTGTTGTATGTGCACACCCTTAAACTAATACTTTGTTGTATGTGCACACCCTTAAACTAATACTTTGTTGTATGTGCACACCCTTAAACTAATACTTTGTTGTATGTGCACACCCTTAAACTAATACTTTGTTGTATGTGCACACCCTTAAACTAATACTTTGTTGAAGCACCTTTTGATTTAATTACAGTATTCAGTCTTCTTGGGTACATACCTGTCATCAGTTAAAGAGATTAACCCCAAATAAAGTTCAGCTGTCCTAGTGGGATTTTCCTGACATTTACTCAGTTGCCTGCTACAGCAAACGCCATGGTTCGCAGAGAGATTACAAAGCATCAAAGGGATCCCATTGTTGAAAGGTATCAGTCAGGAGAAGGGTACAAAAAAAATTCCACAGCATTGGATATACCATGAAACACAGTGAAGACAGTCATCAAAAAGTGGAGGAAATATGGGACAATAGTGCATAAGTGTGCATACCCTTAAACTAATACTTTGTTGTGTGTGCACACCATTAAACTAATACTTTATTGTGTGTACACAGCCTTAAACTAATACTTTGTTGAAGCACCTCTTCATTTAATTACAACATTCAGTCTTCTTGGGTAGGAGTCTATCAGCATGGCACGTATGAATTAGTTTAAGGGTGTGCACAATTATGCAACCAGCGTATTTTACATTTTTTTATTTTTTATATTTTTTCCCTTAACAGATTTGTTTGTTTTTCAATTGAATTGTAAAGGTTATAGGTCACAATAAAGGTTGGATAAGTTTTGAAATGATTGTTTGTGGTCTCATTTTTTATATCACAAAAACCTGGCATTTTAAAAGGGGTGTGTAAATTTTTTATATTCACTGTATAAACACGTGCATTCACATACTCACCCATACATACATATACATGAGAAACACTCCTTGATTGGTTGTCAGTCTCATGACCAATCAAGTGTGCATGTGAGGATATGATTTATGTAGTCAGACCATGAGTCAGTGCTCATATGGAGTACGCCCCATTCACTACATCTTTGTGACACTGGAGTTAGCATACTTGGAGTTGCAGCAGAGTGGCAGGTGTTTTCTCTTTTTTGGGCTCTGCAAGGTACTTGCCATTTGCAAAACTAGCGGTAAAACACATTATTGTTTCCATGTGTTATCAGTAAAAGTGCTACAAGAATGCATTTATTTATACTCTATTTGCTATCACAAAACATTGCAGTGAGGGCATGTTTTTTTTTCAATTTCAGAGTTAGTATATTTAAAATGCAGGTGAGTGAGCTATGTAGGAGGATGTGGCCTTGTGTAAAATATTATTTTTTGTATGTTTAAAATTTTTCACATTGGCCAGGACACTGTGAAAGGGTTTTGATCAGCTGAGTCCCAACTAATTGTGTATTCAATAATCTGACATGCACCCCAACACATATATGTGTTAATATACTAGTCATAGATATAGTTATATATATAGATATATAGAGTAGCTATATGCTGTGCTTACAACAAGAACAGCAACAACAGTGATTTGCTGCATTTGCTGTGAATAAACCAATAAGCTTTTCAGTTTTAAGTTAAGGGTTATTGACAAAGATGAGCATAAAATTACTTTTTCCTTTCTCCAAAATATCTCAAGAAGTATCAGGTAAGAAACTCATCCTCCTGCAAATAACTGCCATGTCAGTGGTGCAACAGGCAGCATACTTCCCTTTGGTGCAAAGACTGTGGGTTTTATTCCCACACCAGGTACATACTGCAGTACAGCATAATGGGTGTGCTGAACTCCTGAGTGTGCTGTCCTTCAGATGAGACACTAAACTGAGGTCCATCTGCTTGAGGTAGATCAGGTGAATGTAAAAGATCCCATGGCACCTATTAAAATAGTAGGGGTCCTTTATTTAGCACAACAGGAAAAAAAACATTATTTACAACATTTACATATTTATAGGCAGATCTATACATATTTCTATTTCTTGCTATTTGTCACTTTTCGTATAACATCTTCATTCTTATTCTTCCATAACTGATCCCCACTTCTTTTTCCATAACCATAATGTGACTATCTGCCAAATTCCATTTCACATTGAATAGCATTTCATTCAGTCTTTCATGCCAAATAACCCACATTACATAAAATAAATGCTTATCTACTCTTCTCTCATATTTTTGCTTATTATAATATCCATGCAAAATCATATTCGTATCTATATTTTTTGTCAATGATATTCTCAAAAAATTTAGTTCATGCAATTTTTCCAGACTTTGACTGTTTTACATTTCAGAAAAAATATGCTCTAGTGTGTTCTCTTCCTCACAAAATAAACACACTCATTCAACTTTCATTTTATATGGCATATTCCCACTTACTGGTAAGTTATTTATTACCAGTCTCCATAGGAAATCTTGACACTCTGCTATTCTGGTACACCACCTTTTCTTTATTTTAATGGCTTTAATTACTTCTTCTGGTAAATTTATAACATGGGTTTACATAATAATATTGTTTCCTCACATGATTATACTGTATCCTTCTTTCTTTATCTATATCATCACTTTTCATTGTCCATGTTAGTATTTTTCATAATAATGTTTAATTTCATTATTCACATATTCCTTTTCTCCTTTTTTATTCTCATCTATCTCCTGGATTTTTTGTACGTATATTTAAACATTCTCACTATTAACTTTATTCCTTTACCCACTTTAATATGCTACATAAGTTTAAATAAGTGGAATAAAGAACTGGATTTAATAAGACCAGTCCCCCATCATCTTCATTCCTATACAACACATCTCTTTTCACTTGATTTAATATCAAACTCCATATGAAGGAAAACAGACATTCCACAATTTATTTTTTTATTTTACTTGTATCATATAAACACTTAATAAACATGCATGCTGAGTTCACTAGATAAACCTTTTTCCTAAATGCTAGTAGGTTGATGATCGGACGATACTAGACTATTGGCCCAGAGGCGGTTATAAGCCTAGACTCCACAGAAAATATATATTTTTATTTCTTTTATCGACCCTTCCCACTGCATCATAACTATATCATTTTCACAAACTGTACCCTAGCAAAGACAATGAAAAAATGCACAATGCACCAAGGTAACACACAATAGCGTTTAATAAAACAAAAACAAAAGAGTGGTGAGCGCTTTCGCGAAAGCGCTCACCACTCTTTTGTTTATTTTGTTTGTTTTATTAAATGCTATTGTGTGTTACCTCGGTGCATTGTGCATTTTTTCATTTTATTTATTCTTGCACCTTGGTTTTACCCACAGCCGTTTTTCTTTTGTTTATCCTAGCAAAGACACTTTCTTCATGGAAAAATACACACTCCCAGTTTTCACCACATTGACCAAACCCTTATTTTCATCTTTATTCAAGTTCACTCCCATTTCATTTAAACATCCAGACAAACAAACACTTACATTATTCATATTTTGTTCATACCAACTACAGCTATATAGTTTGCATATGACAAAACCACTAGTATCACCGCCTCCTTTTGTATCACATATCTAGCATATTTCATTTTAAAAGTTACTTCAATCAATATCATTATCATATTCATCACCAATTTAAACAATATTCCACTCATGAGATACCCTTGTTTTATATCGCACTTCATGCATATTTATTTACTCACCCACCCATTCACTAACACTCTTAGTGACATGCTGACATATCCACTCTCTTAATTCTGTTACCTATTTCCACACCTCTCCATAACATTCCAGAAAGTATGTCCTACTATATCAAATGCCTTGCTAGTTTCACCAGCTATAAGCTCCACATTCTTCCTTTTAGTTCATAGGTTCATAGGTAGGTACTACGCTATTGGCCCTAAGGCCTATACAAGCCTAGCCAAAAAGGTACCCTGGCTTTCGCCACCCAAGAAAATTATTTTCCTGTGCCCCTGTCGAGCAGAGCCACAGAGGTGATCGCCGGGGTGAATTTCCTATTTTCCATCCAATCATCAAGATTTTTCTTGAAGAGTGCTAATGAGGAGCTTTGTTTGATATAGATAGGTAGTTTGTTCTAGAGTATGGGAAGTCCCTGGGACAGGAATCTATCCCTCCAACATGTTCTGTTTATTGCGGTGACAAGGTTTAGGTCCCTAGGGCGTGTAGCTTGGAGGGATTGGGATTTCTTTAAGTGGAGTATGTCCAACAGCTCTGGGTTTGACATATCTTTTTATGTTAGGCAGAGATCGCCTCTGAGTAGGCGATATGCAATGGACTAAAGCTGGAGTTTTTTGAGATGGTCTGCGTAGAGCATCTGTTTGAGGCCAGTAATCCTCTTTGTGAGGTATTTCTGTGGACTTTCCAGTTGTTGTATATGTCTTGTGAGATACATACCAAAAGGGGCATTGTACTCTATAATGGGTCTAAAGAGTGATGAGTAGAGGGGAACAATGGCCTCTTTTTTCCTGGATAAGAAACCTTTTGTGATGAGGTGTGCCACGAAAAAGGATTTCCTGACTACTGTGGCGATGTGTTTATCAAAGGAGTGACTACTGTCCACCTGAGTCCCAAGGTCTCTCATCACACTTTCAGTGTTAAGTAGACTACCACTTATGTGGTAGCTCATGGGTACAGAGTTTTTACCAAAGGGGATGACAATGCAGTTTTTGGCATTGAGCTTGAGGCCATGGCTTTGACACCAGGCATCTGATTCAGTGAGGCCCTTTTGTAGGATGTCCACATTGTTAGGCATTTCAATTATAGCTCCTAGTTTGCAGTCATCTGCAGACTTCATTAGCCAAAGACCTTCAGTGTTAGCCTGTACTTCACAAAAGTAGATACCATACAGGAGAGGACCCAGGGCTGAACCCTATGGTACTCCACTTATCACTGGTCTGAAGTCAGATTTGGAGTCTGCTACTTTCACAGTGTGGGTTCTGTCAGTGAGCCAGTTGGCAACCCATCTTGTGACATAGGGATTTATACCTAGTTTAGTGAGTTTATCTATAATTCCAGAGTGGGGGGTGGTGTCAAAAGCCTTGGCGAGATCTAGATAGGCTGTGTGAACCACCTTACCCTCGTCTATGGCTTTGATGACTGCTTCAAAGAAGTCTATCAGGTTTAGGAGACATGATCTGCCTTTCACAAACCCGAACTGGGTGGGGTCCAGAGTTTGGAGATTACCAATGTCTTTGTTTATAAGTTCCATGATGATACGTTCCATGGCCTTGCAGACCAGGCTCATCAGACTAATGGCGCAGTAGTTCCCGGGGTCAGTGGTGGCTCCCCCTTTGTGGAGTGGGATAACCCTCACTGTGTGCCATTCAGTGGGTACAAAGCCTGAGGTGAGGCTACGATTGAACATGATGCTTAGGTGAGGTGCCATTTCATTCTGTAGTTCATGTAGAACGCAGCCTGGGATGTTGTCAGGTCCCATGGATGCTGTGTTCTTGGCTTTGGAGAGTGTGTTTTTTGTGCAGCCATGATTACAGGAACTTTGCATTCTTCCGGTATATTAATGGGCCTTTTAGGGGGTGCAAGGAGGGTAAAGTTAGCACTGAAGCTATCTGCTAGGATGTTGGCAATATCAGTTGGTTATGTATATTTAGTGCCATTGTGTTGTAGCTCAGAGCAGATCTGAGTGTTGCCATTGAGATTATTGACATAGCTATAGAATGCTTTGTGGTTGTCTATAGAATTAGTGGTGATTTTGTTTTCGTAACTAGCTTTGGAGGATTTTATGAGGGATTTCAGCTTCTTACTGAGGCTGACCAGGGAGTTCCTCTAATCATGGGATTTTACTCTTTTTTGCATCAGTTTCTTTCTTCTGTTGTATAGAGGACCAACAGATTGGCTTCCTTTTTTGGAGGATAGCATCTTGCTTCTGTTAGGGATAGCATGATCCATGCACTCATATAAGTGCTTATAAAGTGCATTTGAGTAGGATTCAGCAGTCGTATCTCTATTGTCAGTTTACATGGGTGTTGTGAAGTTTGCCACTTCTGTCTTAAGAAGCGTGAAGTTGGCTTTGGAGAAATGTTTTACGGTGGTTTCCCTAATGGGGGGTGGGGGCGGGATGTGGATGTCTAGACTGATTAGCTTGTGGTCGGATCTGAACAATGAGGAATTGACCTCTGGTGTGGAACACCGGTCGCCCATGTTGGTAATGACCAGGTCTAGGATATTGCAGCCCCTGGTGTGGGTGTGGACAAGTTGATCCAAGGCATTGGAATTTCTGAGTTCCAGAAAACGTTGAGCAAAAGAGTTAGTAAATGAGTAGTTTTCCCAGTTAATGGTCGGGTAGTTGAAATCTCCCATTATTAGGGTGTTGGGTTGTACCCTAATATTTTCCAGTGTATCAAGAAATGAGGAGTGGGAATCCTGGGGCATGGTGGGGGATCTGTAACAAGTTACAATTTGGATTGCAGTCTTGCCCAGAGTTAGTAGCACTTGGATAATCTCGGATGCATTATGCTGAGCAACTAGCCTGGAGGTGGGATATCCTTAATGAATATGGACACGCCTCCACCTTTAGTGTTTCGGTCCATGTTAGGTGGCCAAAAGGCATGGTATGAATTATAGCCTGGTAATGGAGGGGTGATCTCTGGAGCCTTGAACCAGGTCTCTGTCACTGCACAGATGTTGATGCTCTCCATTTTAAGGAGTGCCTCGAGTGAATGCATTTTGAGGTTTAGACTTCTAGCATTGAGTAGCATTACCCTCAGATTTTGCTTGCTTGTACCTGTTACGGTGGTGAATTTGTCATTTGAAACAACAAGCAGAGCCAGCAGCAGACCAGACATATTAGTAAAATCCTTTATTGAAGAACAGAGATGTCAGACCAGTTTCAGTGCAGAGCCTTCATCTGTTCTTCAATAAAGGATTTTACTAATGTGTCTGGTCTGGTGCTGGCTCTGCTTGTTGTTTGGAATCATACTTTTGCCATAGCACCTGCCGTACTTGCAACCAGCTGTTTTGTGAAGAATTTGACATTTGAACCTTGCCTAAAGAAGGCACTATAGGGGTGGCAAGAGCCTTAGTCAGTATCCAGAATCCCAAGGGCGACAGGTGCAGGCCATCTCTGGCAAAGTATCATGGTCTGTCGATCATGTCATCCCAGGCAGCAGATACTGGATCCCCTTAGAATGACACCAGAAGCTTAGCCAATTGTTGAAGTCAATCATTTGTCCTTGTACTGTGGTATCATTCTGGGTGATGACACGATGCTACTCAGGGCTAGGGTCATACCTGCCTGGGCTACAAGATCGGAGACCTCCTCCATGTCTCTTTTCATGTAGTCCAGGGAGGTACGTCTCAGGTCATTCACACCAACATGGACAATGACAGAGTCATATTTGTACTTGTTGTGGAGTGACCTGAGTGTGTGCATTATGTGATGGATCCTGGCACCCGACAGGCAGCTGACAGTAACTTTCTCCTTGTTTAGCCTGGTGAGTGGAACATCAGTGTGCCTGACTATAGAGTCACCTATGACTAGAGTGTTGGGTACGTTGTTATGCCTTATGGGCTGTGGTTGAGTGGCACACGGAGTTTGTGGACTATGTGTCATTTGGGTTGTGTTAAGCGGGTGGAGGTTGCTTATGTTTCTGCTTTGGAGGTCTCTGTTGCTTGAGAAGATTTTTATTGAGAGCCTCTGTGAATGTAGGTGTGTGTTTTGTGTTGCTATGTGTGTGTTTTGGTGGTGTAGGTTTTGAGGGACTATGTGATGAGTGTGGTGTGGTGCAAGTGTTTACCTTCTGCTCTTGACTGTCTAGTCCAGTCTTGGGTGAAGAGAGCTTTGCTTCCAGTTTTGCTATATAAGTGCATCTCTCACAGGTTGTAGTGTTCGGTGGTAGGAGGAGAGGGTTGTCTGTGTACATGAGGCAATTGCTGCATTGTCCCAAGATGCCCAGATTCATCAGGTAGACAGGAGAAAACACCGGGAGCTGACCCTTAGACATGCCTGGATAGGTGCTTATTTATTAAATAGTAAAAACTGTTTTCCTCTAGACAAGTGAGGAAAGTTGAGTTCTGTAGTAATTTGTAGCTTATTTAGTGTTCACAACGAGTTCTGAACAAGTGCAGAGCTCAAAGAAACAGATTTGAGTGCTAAAAGTAAAAAAACTGGATAGTTCTAAGAGAATATTTGAAGAGCAGACTTTATGGCGCCGGGAATAGTTTAACCCTAGCTAAGCAGCGATGCATAAAGTGTATTTTTCTTTTGTTAATATAACAGTAGCAATCCACAATTTCTCTAACAACCAATAAACATTCTCGACAATGCTTCCCGTTTATAACATATATACTTTCTTCCATACTGTCCCTCATCCTTCCTTCCATTCTACTCTGTATTAGTCTCATAAACAACTATAATGCATGTTATTTAGCATGATGAGTCTTCATTTTTTATTTCATTCATATCATCTTTCTTCCATATAAAGTTTAATATTCTGCTACATAACCCTTCTTAAACCGAACCTTCCTTCAAGCAGTCATTCAGCACATTAACAAAATACTTTGCCAGTCCATGAAATTCCTTGTGCATTCCATACCTTATACCATCTGCACCTGATATTGAGTCAATATTTACTTTCTTAAATACTTCACTCAGTTCACTAATACTAACTTCTATGTCACATTCCTCCGTAACTCATTCTGGAAATTTCTTTACCTTCCATTCTCACATGTTTTCCAACATTATACTTTTCCACATGTTTGCTCTTGTGTTCTTTGTACCTCTCATTTTCCATTTTTCATTTCTCTCATTATACAAATATCTGCCTTTACTATTTTACCCAGATATGCAGATACCTTATTTCTTCTCCCTTTTAAATGTTATATGTGCCTAAATAGAAATGCCTTATCTTTTCTTTATTTCCTTTATATATTTCTTGTTCCATATCATAATACTTTCTTTTGTTATTTTTTAAATTCTGCAATACATCTATATAAATATTCTCATACTAAACATTTCTTCCTGTCTTACATCATCCTGCCATTGGAAAAAAAAAACACTTTTTTTAATTCAATCCACCATTCAGACCAGTTTTTATAGTAGTTGTTAATGGTTATACAATCGTTCAATACCTGAAATACTTCCTACTCTCCAATTTCACTCCATAGTTTCTCATTTATTCTTTTATTTCCTTTCCTGGTTTAATATACTCCCTGTCTTCCATCCCCTCCATCCTCATTGTTATATGGTTTGAAAAACCTGTCAAACTATATCACTGTCTGCTTCCCCCAAGCCTTCTGATAATGTAAAATAATCAATTTTACATCCAAGTGTCCCCTTTCATTAGTCCATTGCCTTAGTTTTCACACACCCAGTGTACCACATTTTATTGATTCTTATATTTATTTACATCTTTCCCTTTCTTTTTACCCTTGTAGTCCCTGCAGTTATAATTTTCATGTTAACCACCATATAGTGTAATATTTGATGACACAGATTCTCTCTTTTCTTGTTAGTTATATATGCACATTATGCTATAATTCTATAAATACATTCCCTCCACCTCACATCCACAACAGTTAACCTTCTCATTCTTAACAATGTTAGAGTAGTAATTTCTCTGCAGTGTTACACAACACAGCCACTCCAGAACAGCTTTCAGTTCCTAAGTTCTATATTATATTTCTATCTCACAGTTTTTCTGTTTGCAGTTTTTCTTCATTTGTCATGAAGCTTACAGCCTGTAACATAATGATGGTCACATCATATTTAGCACACCATTCCAGTATTCCTAACCTCTCTTCCTGCATGCATACTCACGGCTCCTTTTCCCCAACTATATTTTTAATTCCTCTATAGTTTCTTCTTCACCTGATATACCCTCTCCCTCACCCTCTTATTATCCTCCCCCATGTATGTTATCTTCTCTTTGCCCTTCTCTTCTGTTTGCCCTTAACAGTACATCCAAAAGTGTCCCCCTTTGTATACAATCTGCATTCAGGCACACAGCTTCTTGCTGTATGTCTTCTACTAGTTACACTGTATGTTGTCACAGTCATTAATTAAATGAGAAAACTCCCCAAAAAAAGAATCATGATTTAGTTTGGCCAGCATATTATAATGCCTCTGTGACCAACCATAAAAATAACACTTGTTAGTGTTAGACCATGTTTTACTTTTATAATTTAGTACGGCTTAAAACCGCCACCATCTGTCCCATAAGTTTATTTCATATCAAACTCACAGTGTTATCAACAGTTTCACAAAAATCCTGCATGCATCTTTTAACATATTCTTTTTCTTCCAGTTCATCAGTTCTAAACTGTAATGTTTTTTTTTACATTTAAGTTACTACCAGAAAGCAAATAATTGTTCAATGGATACATGTCCTTTTTGTGACACAGGTCCATTTATTGCTGATTTCCATTTTATTGGCTTGCCGTCACGACTGTGTAAGTTTTTTAACTGTTGGATTCTCAGAAACCACAAAATCCGACCCCTCAGTGCCTTGCTGCATTCCTGCTTTACTCTCTGTCACTGCTTCATACATTTAAACTGCTGTATTCTCTGCTGCCACATCACTTGGTTCCTTCTCCACATTGCTTACTTTTCTAAAATGCAATGTGATAATAATTGTTTGACTGATACTTCAGATAGTTCTGTAGATAGTTGTGTTGATATTTATTTTTCTTGTGACTCATTTACACAAGAAGATATAAATACATACTATCTGTTAGACACTTCAAATATTTCATGTAAAAGTAACTTTATTTCTCCATTTTAAATGAGAGTATTAAGAATTTTTCTGCAATGATCGATTTCACGTCAGAAAAGTTATGTAGTGAATTTTTAAAAAAACAAAAATAAAATGTTGATTATTATTTAACTAAAGCAGAATGGTTACCTTTACAAAATATTAGTTGGCGCAAGGATCTTGTTATTAAACCAGCAGATAAGGGCCCTAAAATAATTGTTATGCATTATACTCAGTATAAAAAATGTGTGATGATAATCTAAATGACACTAAGGTTACCATATCTGAATATAACCCCCCCCCCCTGACTGATTTTCAAAATCTGATTAGCAAAGGTTATTGGCTAGGTTACTTTTCTAAGGAGGATGTGGAAAAAAAGGTTGTTACTCAGGGATGCTCTATGGTGAGATTTTATTGTCTGCCAACGATACATAAGAGTTTATCCTCTCCACCTGGTTGCCCTATAGTATCAGCTGCTAATAACTTTTTGCATAATGTAGGTCTGTTATTACTTACCAGTTACTAAACTTATTGGGTCTATATTATATCTGCAAAAACCCCTTTCAGCGAATGGCTGTTTGCCGAACGATAACCAGTGAAATCTAACTCCCATGAAAGGCCATTTCAGTAAATTTTTTCCTAGGGGGAAAAAATAGTTGGCCAGCATCGGGAATTTGCCCTTTTCCCCAATGTAATGTGGTCTCTGAGTTTGTATATTTAGTTAAGGGGTGTGGGGGGGAACAGCCCCCCCATATTGGGGTGTGAGGGACAAAGCTCCCCACATTGAAGGGTTTGAAATTTTGTCTGATATTAGGTTGGCCAAGTGTTTCTCCCCCTAGGAAAAAATTCACTGCAATAGCCATTCGAGGGAGTTAAATTTCACTGGTTATTGTTCGGCGAACAATCGTTCTCTGAAAAGGGTTTTCACAGACATAATACAGAGCCACTTAATTCATATGTACATGATACATTTGACCTTTTGGATAAAATTCATTCTATTGAATGGAAAATGGAGAATTATTGGCTTACATTGGTCATTAAGAGACGCTTTATTAATATTGTACATTCTTTGGGTATAGAGGCTGTGAATTACTTTTTAGGGGATAGCCCCTTGGCTAATTATGTGGTCGAATTACTCCATTTGTGTTTAACGCATAATTTTTTAAAAATGTAATTGTGAATTGTTTCATCAGATTAAGGGGACTGCGATGGGGGCTCCATTTGCCCCCATGTATGCTAACCTCTTAATGGGGCTATTCAAAATTAGACATCTTTACAAGTTGAATTTTTATAAAAAACATGTGGTCAAATATTTCAGATTCATTGAAGATGTACCAAGTGAGGGAATGAAAAGTAGGGTTCATAGGAATTTTGTTGATATTACTCATTTCCTGGATGGTAAAAGCTGCCATCCACCACATTTGATAGATTCACTACTTTATGGCGAATTATTACGAATTTCTAGACTTAATAATGAAGAAATTATATTGGTGAAGGAGTTATGTAGAACTTGTAGCCAATTTAAACAGAGGGGTTATGATTTTCAAATTATTGAGAAAGCATTATATAGATTATTTGGTAGTTATCAATATTTCAATAAAAATAGAAATAATATTATGAATTATAGAGAAAAGAGATAAAAGAATATATTTTGTCACAACATATAATGTGATAAAAGATAGAATTTTAATATTATTAAATTTCATTGGGATTCTTTATTAAAAGATAGAACCCTAGTGAACTTTTTACCTAATAGGCTTTTCCTTCCCCGAAGTGGGGACGTAGTATAAAGGATAAGACTGTCCAGAGTTCTTTTTAACCCCCTGATGCTGAATTGATGTTAGAACCTACGTTATGGGCACTTACCTGTGGTAATTTTTCAATTTGTAGACATATATTAAGGACTTTTGATAAAATTATTAATGTAAATTATGCTTCTCGGAATGTTTTTAATTGTAACACAGAAGGTGTTATTTATGCTGTAAGGTGTTCCTGCAACCTTTTTTATATTGGAGAAACCAAGAGGTCTTTTAAGGTTAGACTGCAGGAACATCTCAGAGATATTAGAAATAAAAAAGCTGAAAGCCCCATAGCAGCTCATTACATATTACATCATGGGACGAATGGTAATTGCCTGAGTTGCAGTATTTTGGATAAGATAGAAGGTTTTAATAGTTTTGAAGTGAAGAGAAGATTATTATAAAAAGTCCCAATATTTATTTTAAAGTATGGTACTTTGGTACTTACTGTTTTACATTTAGAATGCAATTGAAAAGTGTTATTATAGCTAATTGGTTTTGTATTTCTATTGGATATGTGTTTTATTGATTCGTTAATAAATGTATGTGTGTGTGTGTGTGTGTGTGTATATATATATATATATATATATATATATATATATATATATATATAAATGCTTTTTGAAAAAGTTTTTATGTCTTGGCCAAGGCAAATAAAAGTTTTTGCTATTTTAGAAGAACAATGGCCTTCTTTTTTGGTTGTGCTTTACTTACAGTTTATTACTGATTTCCCTTTTTTTCACTTGCTGTCACTACTGCATGAGTTTTAATTGCTCCATTCTCTGAAACCACAAAACCAGACCCCTCAATTTGTGGCTGTTTTCCTGTTTTCCTCTCTGTCACTGCTGCATTAATTTTAACTGCTGTATTCTCTGCTGCCACATCACCTGGTTCCTTCTCCACATTACAATCCTCAAGACTTCTGAAAATGTTATCTGTTATATTAGCCCATGAAACAGTAGCACTGTCATCTTGATCATCCTGCTAAATTATTTGCAACAGAATATCAGCTGCAAGTCCTTTGGATGCCAGTTCTGTTATCTGCACCACTCCAAAGGATTTGCTTACTTCATTCACCATTGAGACATCTAAACATTGCTTACTTGTATCATCTACCATGCAGGAACAACTTACTGCCTCTCACTCATCCTACCTTTCTCTTATTTTTGCATTTCTCCCACTTCCTCTCCTTTCTACTCCTCCACCCACAGCATGCCAATCTCACAATTTCTCTGTCTTTTCCCCATGATATCCTTTCCTGCAACTATTCTTTCTTGCCTCTTCTAATGTTTTCACACTGCTCTATACAATGATATGCTGCTATTCCTGTAGCATGTGTCATCTCATTCATTATGGCTACATCTTATCCATATGGTCTGCTATGTATACATTTTTCTGTCCATGTTTTGACATTGTAAACTGCTTCTTGAATTAAATGTTGTAGCATATTCTTTTATCTGTACATATGTATACATTTTTAGTATATCCTTGTATCTGTAAATATGTTTTGTTTATTTCTGTTGTGATCCTATTCACCTGGGCTATGCCTGCAAATGGTAATTTGAGAATCAGTACAGTACTCCAGTAAACAAATATAAATTAATAAATAGATCTTTATCTGCATTCTGATACTCCATATCAATCTTTTTTTCTCCAAATTCTCATTTTTCACTTCCTCCATGCTGCTTTTAAGACCCCTTCCTTGCTGCTGTAGAAGCCCTCCAGTGCCATCTAGCAGCTCAAAAGAGCAAGGGGAATATCCCAGATGCCCTAGTTAAATTTCCTTAGTAGTATAAATACCACCTTGGGTCTCCCCTGAAAATAAGCTCCAAGCCTAGTGTGACTGACCTGTCAACAAAGAATAAATAAATAAACACACACACACACACACACACACACACACACACACACACACACACACACACACACACACACACATAAATAAGAGTGACGTGGACAATACTGGATTTTAAAACTGTAAGGCTGGAGGCTAAAGTCCATCTGGATAATTTTGGGTTGCAGGCTTTCTAATGATAAAGCTGTTGTACAGAGACATGACCAGTAATAACCTCAAAATTCATAGCCAATAAAATAGAACTTTATGGTGTTAATACCCCCATTTCATAGCAGGGCATTCTCTTTATGTAGCTAAAATAATATCTCTCAGCATTGCTAAATGTTCTACATAGATAACAGAAGGAATGTTCATTCTCATTTACAATCTAAGACAAGACCATGTCTTTGCCTGACCCAGAGACATCTATTGACACTAAAAATGCTTGAAAAATATAGATCTTGTAGTACTGGTATTGGCTGTAAGCACATCATATCTTTCATCAGCCTAAATATTTTTTTCCTTCAGTTGTCCACTTAATCTTCAAGAGAACATTACCCTTGGTTAGATCAGTCAAGTGGCAAAAAGGAATAAATAATAGCTAGCCAGGTGTAAAAGTCTATCAACCTGCTTTTTAGTGTATGGCATGCATTGGTTTTGTACGGATTCAATATTTTTAGCCCATAGTTTCAAAGGCCTTTAACCTTTTACAAAGACCAAGAATCACATTTCTGCCATGAATAATTTATTCTTAGCTGGATTAGCTGTCAACCCAACTTGGCAGAGGAAATCTGAAAACAGATTTAACTTTAAGGAGAGGAGGCCTTCCCAATCTTAAGAAAAATATTACTGAATCATCCAGTTAGGCTGATGAATATCTGCTATGGGTATCTATGAATTTTGTCCATCAGCCTCAGAAGTATTGCAGGTGCTCTGTGGAGACCAAATGGGAGGACTCTGTAATGCTAGTGTTCATCTGTAGTATAAAATGCCATTTGTCCTCAGCTTGGGTGCTACTGGAATTCTGAAAAAAAAAATCACCACCAATGGATGTCACTGGAAAATATCCTCCAGTTAGACTCAAACTAGACAGAAGGATCTACTTTCATTGAATGAAAGTACAATCCATCAAATTTAACTATCCTGACCTTAATCTACCTAATCTCCACTTAAACAAACCAGCGGATTGCCAAATTCCTTTCACAGGGAAAGGAACCACTTGACCACCATGGAAACCAAATGAAACGGAAAACAACTAAGCCCACCAAAGTGGGGACTTCACCCTCCACACCCCCCCAGTTAAATATACCAACTCTGAATCACTACATTGGGAGAGGGCACAGTTCACCATTGTGGTCAAGTGGTTCCTTTCCCTGTGAAAGGAATTCAGCAGTCCGTTGGTTCGTTTAAGTGGAGTTTTGGTGGATTAAGGTCGGGTAAGTTAAATTAGGTGAATCATACTTTCATTCAATGAAAGTAGATCCAAATAGAAAACCAATCTTGCCATTTTTTAATAATTTATCTACTCAGGTCATGGGATGTGAGTCAAACTTACATATTTTACATACTTGCATAACCCTTGCCATGGCTGAATACAGCCCATGACCCAGTTCACTAACCTGTTTAACAAAAGTAAATAAATATGTTTTCTGAGATCTTTGCAATACCTTATAAACCCATCATGCTTTGATATCAGTGTAATGGGGTGATTCTGTTTACTTTTATGAATCTTTTGACTCCGTGTTTGAGCATTTGGGATTCTAGTACTCGGAATAATTTAAAATACATTTTCTCACTAGGCATGGCTTCTACACTTGACTGGATTAAACTCGTTATGCCGATCAGCTCTGAAAACACGTCTATTCCTTTATACAAACCCTTTTACAACCCGTTTTAGAGAGATTGTTAATGTTTTTTCTATGCTGACTTCAGCTCCTGCAGTGCAAGCATTAACCTTCTCTGCAGTCATATTTATCATAGAAAATTCAGTTTTTCTCAAAGGTTTCAGAACATTTTTGGCCTAATTGTTCTAATTTCTTTCTTCCCAAGGTGCCTCACCCTGTAGTTTACCTACACAAAGTCCTTGTTACTTTACACAGAATTTGTATTCAGCAGTTGGTACTAGCAAAAGCACATTATCTTTTGGTTTGCATTGTTTGATATGAGCAGTTTTGTTATAGCTTTTCTTTTGTTTATCCTGTATTCTGTCACTACCACGGTGGTGGTGCTGCAGTAGCATTGTCGCCTCACAGTAAGATGCTATCCAGTTCAATTCTCAGCTAGACCGTCTTCTGCCTGGAGACATGCGTGAATGGGCGTACCTTCGTTGAAGGTTGTGTGTCAGGCCTGGCAAGCCGGTACGTAAAAATCAACTGCCAATCATTAGCGGACCGGAGTTCCACTATGGCGACCCCTAACCGGGAAAAAGCCGAAAGACACAAACAGACAAATCCTGTATTCTGTCACTGCATGCTCCTTTAATGTAAGCATTACAGTTTTTACTCTGTCCTACAGTCTGTTAAATGCTTTCTCACACTTTAATGGGGCATTTTTTTTCTCACCCCATCTGTGTTTTGCTATATATAGCAAGCACTAGGGATGTCTGCCATATAGTAATTCAAATGGTATGCACCCAACTGAGGCTTGAGGTGCTTCTTTTATAGCAAGTATATAGAAGAAGTTGGTTACTGTTTGTCCCATCTAGATCTATAGCCTTTGATAACAGACTTAGAAATTTTATTAAAGTGATGAACTATCCAAACAGTCACAGAGTAGTATGCAGATGTTCTTAAAGAATTTGCTTAACAAAAAAAAAGTTCTTTAACTTTAGAAAAAGGCAGTGATAGTTATTTTGCTGTTGACTTTGCATTAACTCTTTGAGGGGTAGTGCTTCGGGGATTTTTGCTGCATAATCGGTGATTATCACAACATGAGTATGGATCTTTGTCTATTATATAAGTGGACATAGAATGTCAACTGCTATTCTTTCAAATGAGTATTCATGATAAGTGAGGACATTGAAGGCTTTTTAAACAAAGTTGTGGGTTCTTTTTTGACTTTCTGTGCAAGCTACTCCATTTTTTCTTGTTGTGTTGTAGTAGTTTGCTATTGCTTCTTAAGTTTTCGTGTTTGTTCGTTCCTTATGGCTGTAGAGAGTCCTCTTGGTGTTCACGCACCCATTTCTCAAAATGACAATATTGGGAATTTAACCATGCTAAAAGAAATGCTATCACAATGTGTGGACAATTTAAATATGAGACTGGATACTATGTCTAGTGCTGGCTTAAGCTCGCAATCACAAATTTCGTCTGTGTTAAATACCACACAGAGTAATGGACTACCAGGGAAGCCAACGGAGCTTTCCACTAACCCTTTAGTAGGGCGTATCCAGCTAAATAGGCCTGAGGCAGTGGGGCAATTGAACTCACTGGGTAACAGTAGCCCCACCCCAGCAAGTGTAGTCGGATCCTCGGAGCTTATTGGGGTTCCTAATTTCAACCTCTGGCTTACTGAACCAGTTACTTTATTGCAATCAATGGACAGTAACCAAGTGGAGCAACCGGCCGTAGGATCAGCTGATATCTCAACTCATCTCAAACAGCTGGACCAAATATTGATTAAATGCAAAAAAAAATCAGCTGGAAGTAGCTTATTTCCAGCAATGTATCAGTGAGGCTATCATACCGAAGGGACTTAGAGTCTGGCAATATCCCACTGGTTTGATAGATGGATCAGCTTTTCATAAGGATTTAATTAACCTTTTTGATGAACATGGCATGGAACTTTAAGACCTGATCTGCAAGCATTACCAGATCCTAGTGGATAGTTTGATACAGAAAGCTACTATGTTAGATAACTCTATTAAAGTTCATATTGACTTCCAAAGATATCGTTTTGGTTATGATAGCACTTTCAGCATCATTGACCAATATAGTAATAAATTAAAAAATGTTAAACTAAGATCATTTCATAAGGATAGCCACGCCTACAGTGTGGGTGTTGTTTATCCAAAACCATCTCTATCACAAGTGGATTCGTCATCTGGAAGTAACGAATCAGGGAGATGTTCGTATGGTTACAGCTTACCGATAGCACCACCTCCAGGAAATTCCATAAGTGAAGAACTAATGGCAGGTGATATTAGGAGAAGTGTACGCTCTGCACCTAGTAGACAATTGCAAAGCCCATGGAAGTAATTCTCAATCTACCAACTGAATGAATACATCTAGCCTTTCGCATTCCAGAAATTTTCAGAACCAAGCCTCGAGGTACAATTTTCGACAAACCATGACTCGTACAGGCAACAACAACAACAAAAGAGATCTGTGGTCAAGGGCCAATTAGTCAGGGCTGCACATATGATTTCTAATGATGATGATTTTTTGGTTGAGTGTGACAAACTTAGGGAGATGTTTTCTAAGAGAGGATACCAAGATTCACTGGTAGGTCAATTGCTAATGGAAGTACAGGATAAAAGAGTATCTGAGTTTTACAAACCAATTTTGGATACTAAGGGTAGACCTGATTCCATGATGAATGATTATAGGGAAGGTCAGGATGTGTGTACCCTTGTGTGGTCTAGCCTGATTACTCTGTATAGTATCAGTGGCCACAAAATTCTCAATATCATCAATAAAAACTGGGAGTTAGTTAGTAGTGATCCAGTGATGATACAAAAGCTTCAAGGACCACCACGGGTGGTCTTTAAATGAGGACAGAATCTAAAGAGCCTTTTAGAATCCAACAAGTTTACTAATTCCAACAAGAAAGGAATGTTTAAATGTCATTAGTGCCAGTATATGGATATAGGACAAAATTTTATGATCGGCGGCATTGGATTGTCAATCTAAACTAGTGGTATATGTTGCCCATTGTCAACAATATCCCACGTTCTACATTGCCAAAACTGACCGAAGGCTCAGGGAGAGGGTTTATGAACATTTATACCAGATCAGAAGGCTCAAACAGGAGAGTGACCTGGCTAGACATATAGTTGAGTTCCCTGACCATAAATTCAAATTTAGAGTAATAGACTATTATGCCTGATGGTTGGGGGGGGGGGGGTGACTAGATTTACTTCTACTGGAGCGTTTGGAATTACTTTGGCAACTGTGCACAGGTGCATGTTATTTTCCTGGGCTAAATAAAGTTTATTCTATTTTTTGTATTTTAAAATTGAAAAGTCTTATGAGATAAGTAAAAATATACATATTTTTATGATATACATTTTTTGGACACATTTCTTAGTTGTGCATAAAGAGTGTTGCATAAGCAGTCATTATAATGATTCAAAGGCATTTTTATTTTACTTTTGTATACTTGTATTTTTTACATTCAGATTAAGGCCTGTTTAGCGAAACACTTGCGGTTCTGGCTGTTTTATTTATATACCTGTTTTCACGTTGGCTCTAGTTGAGAATATGTATCTCATTTAATCATATATATTTTTCCTGATTGTGCATATATATTTACTTATATTCTATTTACACTATTTAACTTGTGTAAATTTACATGAGTTTGTAATTTTTCTACCAAGCCTGATGAATATTAATCAATGTATTCTAAATTGTTTGATTAGAAAGCCTTATGTATTGGTGGTTGCGGGCACATGAATTTCTTAGGTTAATTATTTAAAAGATGTTGATTCGAGTTTGTTTTATCTGAAGAAGTCACACTATCGTATTGGATGAAAAGTGCTTAAAATAAAACCGTTGGAATTTTTTCCTGTGTGACACCTGGAGTTTCCTTTTGTCAGACTTTTTCTTGTTGTGTTGTAGTAGTTTGCTTTTGCTTATTGAGTTAACATGTCTATTCCTCTATACAAAACCTTTTACAACTTGTTTTTGAGAGATTGCGGATGCTTTTTCTATGCTGATTTCAGCTCCTGCAGTGCAAGCTTTAACTTTCTCTGCAATCATATTTATTACAGAAAATTCAGTTTGTCTCAAAGGGTTCAGAACATTTTTGGCCTAATTGTTCTAATTTCTTTCTTCCCAAGTTGCCTCACCCTGTAGTTTACCTACCCAAGGTCGTTGTTACTTTACACAGAATTTATATTCAGCAGGTGGTACTAGCAAAAGCACATTATCTTTTGGTTTGAATTGTCTGATATGAAAAGTTTTGTTATAACTTTTCTATTGTTTATCCTGTATTCTGTCACTGTATGTTCCTTTACTGTAAATATTACAGTTTTTAATCTGTCCTACAGTCTCTAAAATGCTTTCTCACACTTTAATGGGGATTTTTTTTCTCACTACATCTTTGTTTTGCTATATATAGCAAGCACTAGTGATGTCTGCCATATAATTATTCAAATGGTATGCACCCAACTGAGGCTTGAGGTGCTTCTTTTATAGCAAATATATGGAAGAAGTTGGTTACTGTTTGTCCCATCTAGTTCTATAGATTTTGATAACAGACTTAGTAATTTTATTAAAGTGATGAACTATCCAAACAGTCACAGAGTAGTATTTAGATGTTCTTACAGATTTTACTTAACTAAAAAAATGTTCTTTCACTGCCCTGGGCATAAAGATGATACATTGGTAATAAGCATATTTCAGAAAATGACCACTTTAGAAAAAGGCAGTGATAGTTATTTTGCTGTTGACTTCGCATTAACTCTTTGAGGGGTTGTGCTTCAGGGATTTTTGCTGCATAAACAGTGATTATCACATGTGTATGGATCTTTGTCTATTATATAAGTGGACCTAGGACGTCCACTGCTATTCATTCAAATTGGTATTCATGCTAAGTGAGGACATTGATGGATTTTTAAACAAAGTTGTGTGTTCTTTTTTGACTTTTTGAGAACCTACTCAAAACGTCTATGTTCTTTATAGTGTAAGACTAGTAAACTCTAGATAAAATCCAAGTTTTTACATTATCTATTCTTCAAAGGCCTCCCAATTTGTGATTAGGTGCTAGCTTCTTCAAGGGTGCTTTAAATAAAAGACTTTGGAACTGGTAAGGGGTCACTATGTGCTATTTTTTTTCTTCTTTGGTTACCCTGTAGAGAATGTCATTTACTGTTCACAATGGATGGGAGTATGAAATAGGGATGGTCTTTGTTTCCCCTTCTACTGCTTAGGCCTTCTTGAAACTGACAAGGATTATCTGGAAGTGAGTCAGGTCATCATTATTTCATCAATAATCTGAAATAAATTTGAGGTTGTGCCCTCTTCTCCTGTAATTGCAGGTACAGTCTTTTCTACTTCAACTAGTTCATCCACTAAAAAAGGTTACTAGCAAAACATTTTTCTTCCATCTGGAGTACCAGTACTTTCCCTGTCTTTAGTTAGTAATTAACTACTTTCTTTATCATTAGAGCCCAGCTTCTGTTTTTGAATCTCTGCTTTGTTCCAGTCCCCTTTTCCCTTATCCTTCAATATGATATAATGCTATCTCTTCCTTAGCTTTTATACCTACTTCTCTTAGTGTATTCTAAACTACGAGACCTTCCCTGCCACTCTCCATGCTGACCTATTTTATTACTTTATCAGCTGGAGTGATTTTGCAAGCCTCAGTATTAGATTTATCTAATCTTTCTGTTTTCCAATTTAATGTTAGGGTTAGATATCTCTGGCATTATATAAAACTGAACCCCACCCATCTCCCTATAACTTCCATAGCTCATACAATTTAGAGATGTCTAGGCCATTCATCTCATCAAGTGTTAAGACAGGTATTAGAGCAACTGGGTGTAACACTTTGCTTAAAATGATTTGCACTTCTACTTGTATCATAGGATACTTCATTTTATCAACATGGACATATAGTATATCATTTTTATCACTTCCAATTTGTGTGTAAGTGTATTGCAGTCTAACTATTGCAACTATGCTCCCCAATTCCAACAAGCCTTGTGACACCTCCCCTTCCACCAGAGTAGTAAATGTATCAATTTTATGTAACACCATGGTCACAAAAAAGGCAGTTTTAACAATTAGAATTTCAACGTTATCACATTCCATTAACGTGCTTTCTGGTGCAGCTTGTTGGCTAACATTACAGTTTATACATGTATAGTTTGTTATTATAAAGTATGAAGTATTTTGCTATGTGCCTTTTTTTCCAGAAAACTTTAAACACTGCAAAGTATTTGACATTTTTTTCTTGTTTGCAAACAAAGAAACATACATATGTACATTCTTATTATTAGCCCTGCTGCATGTAAGTCTGGCTTACAATTTGAAATTTCAGTTGATAACATATGCTCAGCTAAAACAGCTGCCTGTTCTGAAAAGTTTTCTGAAGTTGCTAGTAACTGCCCATTTTCATTTATCCACATGAAAGATTTCTCAAATGTTACTTGCATTACTTGACAATCTAGCCACAATTTCAAAGTATCTATTAAATCAACCTTCCATAGCTTCATTGGTCTGTTCCTTTGAATGTCCAGTTGTGAAATTTAAGTGATTGTATCCAGGGGAAAAAACAACCCTAGCCTGAATTTTGTTTTTTTTATTTCATGATAGTTGTGAGCATCACAATCCTCAAGGTCTATTTATGTTTTTAATCATCTGAAGTGAGGATATTATCATTGCCCACTCAAATTGCAGCATGTTTTCTCTAGGGGTATAGCTCTCATATGCTACCCAATAAACTTTGATTTCGTCTTCTTCGTTTGTGTTTTCAAAGATGTGCCATATTTTTGGGATTCACAGACCTGTGAATGTCTGGCTTATTATTATGGATATCTCTTGGAGGCTGAGCAGATGTCAATGTGTGTACTTTCTTCTTGAAGAGATGTACTGGAGTTTAATAAAGCCGGAATTACTTCTACATTCTGAAGAGAATATAGCACTTAATAGTTTTAGTAAACAGAAGACAAGAAGATCCAATAATCCAGGTAAACTTAATAGGCAGCAATTACCACTATAAGAAGGTAACATTCACTAAAAAGGCTTGCATTCCTTTCTGTGGTGGGGAAGAATAATTCAGGTAGAACATTAGCTTTCAGAAAGCTTGAAAACTCACACTTTATAACAAAAATGTAATTATGTCTGCTTTATTCACAGTGTAGCAATTTTGATGTTCTAGTTGAAATAAGATGGTATTTGAAACCCGCTCTTCAGTTTTATATTAAAATTTGTTTACAAAGATGAACATAAAATTACTTTTTGCAAAAACTTCAGGAGGAGTCTGGGGGTGTAATAAAAAAGACCCCAGTCCTGATCATGCTGCACATTTTATTCAGTCAGTATCATTCTAGCAAAGGATCTTACAAATGCAAGTCCACAAATTTTATTTTATTTTATTTTCAACAGTGCACATGTGTTCCTACCAAAGTTCACTTTACACATGACTTTCTTTCGGTCAACAAAGTTTCAGTATTTTTTGTTACTGATTGCAAAAGGCTTTCCCAACTTGACCACTAAACAATGCTTATAGATACCAGTCTTTTCCTTGCAACACACTGTGCAATACAGGCATGGGTAATTCCTTCAGTTCTTTACAGGATAACAGCTCATATCCTTTTTCAGTTTTCAGGGATGCCTGATTGTCTGCCTTCATCCTTTACATGTAGCTCTCTGGAGATGCCATTTCAGAATGCTTTATATAGCCAGTAGCATACAATTTTCTTCTAAAAAATAAAATTAACTCCGTCTACACTGAGTACTGACAGTCTTATGACTATATCAATTGCTCATCTGGTTGCTTTATAAGTGGTAGAGGTTTGCAATACAACACTAGATTCACCTTTGAGAGTTCCACAAGCAAGCAAGATGCTTCCCATAAACAACTCTTTCAAAATCAAACGAAACAGAGTCCAAACTGGCTGTAATCTTTTATCATAAAATGTAAGCACTTTCAGGTTAAAAAACCCTTCATCAGAGAAACTTCACATAACCATGACAGTCTTTAAACATTAAAACATTTCTAAAAGCAACCAATTACTTTCTATACTTGACCCACCTTTTCTTTAAGGCTAGTTTTAAAGGTACAGAACTATTTAACCAGGTGGGCTGTCAGCAGCCAACTGTATGATACATCTTAACTCTGCATACTCTGTATCATTGACAATGCCCCCCCCCCCCCCCTTTATTTTTCATCTGTGCAACATGCAGAACCATAGAAACAAAAGTATGATCTGGAAAGCTAGAAACATGCTGGTAAAATGCATTACGTTTACCCTTCTCTCTAATAGATGACAAATGGTGCAATATTCTTGTTTTTA